>NC_045435.1:103713277-104013277 GCF_002776525.5 Piliocolobus tephrosceles | reverse complement strand
TGAGTCACCAGGCCCAGCTGATCTTAATTTTGAAAGATATTTTACCAAGAGCACATACCTTTCTCTTCAATATAAATAAGTGAAAAGGCATAGATCATCTCCAAGAAAATAAATGCAAATTGCTGATAAATAGATGAAAATGAATTCTCATGGAGGAAATATTATTAAGATGAGTTTAGGAATATGGGTAATATGACAGTTGATGAAGAAGATGAGGTAGAAATGAACGACCTGGGCAAAGGCCCAAGTGCAAGAAGAGGCAAGACCTATTTTGGGGAATTGTAAGTCGAACTAATGTTTGATCCTATTTAGGAAAGTACTACAAGATAATAGAAGTGTAGTTTGGTTCTAAATTAAGGAAGCCAGAAGATGCTTTGCTGTAAGCATTGAGAATCACTGAAGGGATTTTGAGCAGGATAGTGAATCAAGACAATGCTTTGGGAAGATTAATCTGGCAGTAATGTGTAGGATGGATTAGAATTTATGAGCTTGTATTAAAAAAAGATAATGTTTGAATTATTGCTCTGCTATTAATGTCATCTGACTGTAAAGGAAAGTGTGCTTTTGACAGTTTCAGAAAAAATATTTTGACTCTCAATTAAATTTCTCTAAAATGACATACTGCAATTTAAATAAGGCCAACATAATTTAGGTGTCTTAAGAGTACTTTCCCACAAGGTTTCAAACACCTGAAAACAGTATACCTTCAAAATAGTCTTTCATATTTTGCTTTTTATTTTATAATTTCTTAATATTTTAAAAATAATAGATGCACATTTTTTTTAAGGGAAACAGCACAAAATAGCATATAGTAAATCTTAGACTCCTAACCCCCAGTCTGCTAGTTCTCCTACCCAGGGAGCAATTATTTGTAAGTTAGTCCAGGCTATCTATGCAAAGTGTTCACATAGGCAAGCATATCTTTTCACAATTGGTAACGTAGAACAAAACCTGTTCTGTACCTTATCTTTTTATTCACTTATTACTCCCTCTTAGATATCATTCCATTATCTATACTTGTACTGTATCTCTGAGTTCTTGAATTTTCACAAAAGGGCACAAGAAGTCTTTTCCATTTGAAAAACATCACCATTCCTTAATATTTAATCAAAATATTCTTTGTGAAATGCCTGTGTCTGTTTCCTTCCTAATGATGATCCATACGGGCTAACGTATTTTTGTTAAGCACAGTTGACCCTTGAACAGTGCAGGGGTTAGGGGAACCCCTTGTGCAATTGAAGATTTGTGTATAACTTTTGACTCTCCCAAAACTTAACTACTGGTAGTCTGTTGTTCGTCAGAAGCCTTACCAATATCATAACAGTAGTTTATCACATCTTTTGTATATGTATTATATACTGTATTCTTAAAGTCAGCTAGAGAAAAGAACATGTTATTAAGAGGATCATAAGAAAGACCATACATATATTTACTATTCATGAAGTGGAAATGGATTGTCTTTGAGGTCTTCATCCTTGTCTTCACATTGAGTTGACTGAGGAGGAAGAGGAGAGGTGGGTCTTGCTGTCTCGGGGTGGCAGAGGCACAAGAGGTAGAGGAGGTGGATAGGGAGGAAGATGATTTAGGCACACTCAGTGTAACTTTTAGTGAAAACAATCCATGTATGAGTGGACCTGTGCAGTTCAAACCTGTGTTATTCAAGGGTCAACTGTACTAATTATAATTCTGTCAGTCTACTGTTTAAGAAAGTAAAAGAACACAGTCTCAGTTCCAAAAATCTGCTCATTTTTTTCTACTTATTGTCTGTAATGCTTTGTGAATTTATGCTTTATGATTAAAATATCATTTATACATAGAAACAATAGAATTTAGTGATTGAGTAGATGTTAGGAAAAGGGTAGGAGTCAAGAATGACTCCCCAGATTTCTGGCAAGAACAGCTTGGTAGATGGTGATGTCATTTGTCAAGATGGGAAACATTGGACATGCAACACATTTTCAGAACATCATCTGTTTGGTTCTGAATATATTTAAGACATTTATGAGACAATAAAATTGAGATATATTAATAAAGCAATTAGATATTCAAGTTTGGAGTTCAAAAGAGATATATGGCTGGAGATACACATTTCGGAATTACCAGCATATTTATACTATTTGAAGACACAGGGATAGAAGAAATCTCTTAGTGCAAAGGAGAAATGTGAGAAAAGGATCCATAAAGGTGACATAGAAGGAGCCTCCATAAGGACATTTAGAAGAAATAGGCAAGGGGTGGTGGCTCACGCCTGTAATGCCAGTACTTTGGGAGGCCGAGGCAGGCGGATCACGAGGTCAGGAGATCGAGACCATCCTGGCTAGCACAGTGAAACCCCATCTCTCCTAAAAATACAAAAAGTTAGCCTGGCATGGTGGCCAGTGCTTGTAGTCCCAGCTACTCGGGAGGCTGAGGTAGGAGAACAGCATGAACCTGGGACGCGGAGCTTGCAGTGAGCTGAGATCGCACCACTGCACGCTCCAGCCTGGGCGACAGAGCAAGACTCCGTCTCAAAAAAAAAAAAAAAAAAAAGGAAGAAATAACTAGAGGTCCTTTGAAAGCCAGGAAAATGTATATAACAAAAAAGAACCAAGTGTTTCCAGTAGGAACAAATGTCAAATACCTGTGAGCGTATGCAGCCAAATAGCCTAATATGATTCTGGAATGTAGTGTTTTAGGGAAGATTTTTTCTTATTTGATAAAAGTATCTTCAAATTATACTGAAAAATTATTTTTTACCCTTTGGATATTTACAGGGATATGAAGATTGGTTACGCCATAACTCAGATAATGAAGTAAATGGAGCTCCTGTTTATGTTGTTCGAAGTGGTGGCCTTGTAAAAACTAGATCCAAAAACATTCGGGTATGCATCTGGTAAATAATGGAAATCAGTTTTATCTTGATATCACAAGACTTAATTCTAATCTTGATATTACATTTTAGTTAAAAGCCTAGTTTCCTATGCTAAAATACTGTGATAGGCTGCTTATTTAGAGCCCAATAAAAGTAAGTCCTTGCCTTTTAAAATTTATACATTCATTCTTCCCCAAAATTCTTTATAGGTGGGTGATATTGTTCGAATAGCCAAAGATGAAATTTTTCCTGCAGACTTGGTGCTTCTGTCCTCAGATCGACTTGATGGTTCCTGTCATGTTACAACTGCTAGTTTGGATGGAGAAACTAACCTGAAGGTTTGCTTGCATGTGTTGGAGTATTGCTCTTAGTGAACAAAATGTCTTTGAATTATAATTATACTTTTCTTTGGGTAAAGAAGTAAAGTTTGACTAGATTAAGGGGAAGTTTTAAAAATTACTATTTCAAAAATTAAAAGATTTTAAGAAAGAATTGATGTTATATCTTTATTTCAAGGGCAGCCTCACATGGGTTTAATCCAAGTTAAAAACAGTGTTTTTAGGAAAACTACAATCTTACTATTTGTGGTACTTTTAAAAGATAAGGGGCAAATTTATATTTTCTGTTTTCAGAGTGTAATCAAAGGTGAAAATTCACAATTTTTCCTATTAAATTACTTATGATAGAGTAACAGCGACTATGCACACAGACTTAATTTCCTTATGTGCAGATGGCCTCTGCCCCTTGTTTATTTTACACGTTTCTTTCTCTTCTGTTGTCTAGCTGAGTGATCTCTCTGCCATTACTTTACCTACAAAAGAGATTTGAAATAACTGATATCGAAGGTCCCATTTGGATCTGAAAACTCTACAGTTTTATTCATTTTTTTCAGACACATCTGGCAGTTCCAGAAACAGCATTATTACAAACAGTTGCCAATTTAGACACTCTAGTAGCTGTAATAGAATGCCAGCAACCAGAAGCAGACTTATACAGGTATGGTGTGATATTCAGTATACTTATTTTAAGTCCTACTTACAGACCTCATTTTTAAATAACCGTAAACATAAAATGAAATCTTTAGCTAATTGGAGACAATATTTGTGGGGTGGGTTGGTGGGGGATGCAATTAATGGTGAAAAAAAACTAAGAGCAGAAATTGCTAGAATTCTAAGCAAAGGATAATAGTTCAAAGCCAGAGTTTTTATTCACAAGTTTCTTCACATTACCTTCTATTTTGCTATGAACTATCATGCTCACTTAGTAGCTATTAACAGTAGGTATAGTAGACATAAGATTATTTTCTTAGAAGAAAATAATGATTTTTTTGGTAAGCTCCATGAAGCCAGGGACTATGTCTTTGTTTTTACTACTATAGAGGATACTACTTTTAAATTAGAACCTTATAAAGTTTTCAATATTTTACTTATATGTAGCACATAATAAAGTAAAAAATAATTTTCTATAAATATTATATTTAACAGCTATGAGTTTCTCAAAGACAGAAGCTATTCATCTTATTATCTATCACAATGAACACAAAATAAAAAATATATTTTTCCAGTTTGTTAGATTTTTAAAGATCTTGTTTCTGAAAGGAGAGAAAGGAACAGAGGAACTAACTTCTTTTAACATTACGGTTTGCTAAATACAGTGTTGTATACCTTCAGCGATCATCTTCAGTTGTATACCTTCAGTGATCATCTTCAGTAATCCTGCCAGTTATATGTGGGCTGTGGAATGGAAACAACTTTTCATTATTAAAAAGTTAAATGATAAACTAAGTTCATTTTTACTCAATAAATGGTGGTAGACTATAAATTACAATCACTTCATAAAAAATCACCCTCAGCTTCTTGTCATATTATATATCACCCCCTGTTGGTTGAAATGTTTCAAAAGTCTTTAGCTGTTGGCTTTTCCAAACTTCTTAGGTATCTTTTTTTGGATCCATCTTTATAATGGAGGTTTTCTCTATGTGATGTTATAAAAATTGTATACTTTCATCAAAGTCAAATGCAGTGTAGAATTTGCCAATTAACTAAAAACTTTGGAATCATATGCTTAAAAAGCACTTGATAGACTGACTGTAAGACATATTTAACTGTGAAAGATGAAGTATTTTAAGATTTCTATATTGCTGCTATATCCTGGTCTGAGGCAATGGCAAATTATTTAAAAATTATTAAAAACCAGAAAATGGACAACTAAGAACTAAGCAAGCATAAGATCAATATGAGATTAAGTATAACTAATACTTTAGTGTATGGTTTTTACATTATCTTGGAATATGGGGGGAAAGTTTGAAAAAAAAATTTTAAATAAACAATTTCTCTTATTGGAAGTATATGCTTTGTTTTAAATATAAGTAAAATGTAATCATTGCAACAGGCTTTTATAATAGAAAGAAAACTCGTAATTATATCACTACTTAAAATCTTTGATTGCCATTTTTATTCATTCATTCATTTAACAAATTACTGTTCAGCTAAATCTGTGTGCTCATTGTGATAGGTGAATAAGATGAATAGGAATAGTTTCCCTCCTTGAGGAACTCATAGGAGTTAGAGACAGTATTTATATAAAATGATATCTTTCATTTTATTATGTACTTGTAACACATATATGTGCTATATGTTATATATATATATATATATATTCATATATATTACATGTGAAATATTGCAAACATTTTAAATGTCCAAGTAGGAAAATGCTTAGATAGGTATATATATAGATATTTAAAATCTTTTTCAAGAATTGAATGATATAGGTACATACTGAAATATAATGTTAAATGAAATAAGATACAAAGTTGGGCCTCTCGTATGATCCCAGTTATGTAAAAATAATGTGTGTGCAATAGCAAAGACATGGAATCAACCTAAATGCCTGTCAATGGCAGATTGGATAAGGAAAATGCGGTAAATATACACCATAGAATACTATGTAGGCACAAAAAAGAAAGAGATCACGTCTTTTGCAGGAACATGGATAGAGCTGGAGGCCATTATCCTTAGCAAACTAACACAGGAACAGAAAACCAAATATTGCATGTCCTCACTTATAAGTGGGGGCTAACCGATGAGAACACATGGACACAAGGGAACAACACATACTGGGGCCTACTGGAGGATGGAGGATGTGACAATGGAGAAGAGCAGAAAAAATAACTGTTGGGTACTAGGCTTAGTACCTGAGTGACAAAATAATCTGTACAACAAACCTCTGTGACACAAGTTTACCTGTATAACAAACCTGCACATGTACTCCTGAACCTAAATGTTTAAAAATAAATAAATGTGTGTGTATATATACTAAATAGGTAATTAGGTGACAAGATAGAATAATTGATAGCTGCAGAAAGAAAAACCTGGAGGAACTGTAGATGAAAATTTAGTAATATTCTCGTAGTAGGATTTCTGCTGATTTTTAATCATCTTTTTCTTTTCCATGTTTTTAAATACTTCTGTATTTTATTTATTTTTGAAACAGAGTCTCGCTCTGTTGCCCAGGTTGAAGTACAGTGGCGCGGTCTCAGCTCACTGCAACCCCCATCTCCCGGGCTCAAGCAATTCTCCTGCCTTAGCCTCCCAAGTAGCTGGGATTATAGGCGTGTGCCACCACACCCTGTTAATTTTTTTGTATTTTTAGTAGAGATGGGGTTTCACCATGTTGGCCAGGCTGTTATCAAACTCCTGACCTCAAATGATCCGCCCACTTCGGTCTCCCAAAGTGCTGGGATTACAGTTGTGAGCCACCCCACCCAGCTGAATATTTCCTTTAAGAATGTGGATTGGTTTTGTGATTTTAAAAAGTGTTTTCCATTGTACTGAATGGTATTCTTGACCTTTTTTAAAATATTGCAGGAAGCTGAATTAATGATCATTTTAAATGGCTATGAATAGTCCAAGTGCGTGTACTAGATAGAACCTAACCATTCCACAACCTTTCCATACTTGACTCTTTTCATTGTTTTGCTATTACAAATACTGTATGGTACCTTATTACAAATAAAATTCACCAGTTCAAAATCTAGTGGTTGAATAGTTCATTGCTTTCTCCTCTTTGATACAATTTGCTAACTTGTCTTCCAGGACACTCCCCTCTCTTGGTTTACCTCCTACCTCACTATTCCCTCTGTCTTAGTCTCCTTTGCTAGTTTTTCCTCTTGTCCCAGACTTCTTTCTGTTAGAGTGCCCCAGGACTTGCACTGTTTCCTTTCCTACCTATACCTTTCACTATCTACCCTCACTCCCTTGGTGATCTCGCCCAACCTCCTGGCTTTAAAGACTAGCTACATGCTGCTGACTGTTGGATTTATTTCTCTATCCCAGACTTCTTTCTCAAACTTCAGCTGCCTATTTCACAGTTCCACCTGGATATTTAGTAGAAATCTCAAATTCATAATCAAGCTGAAAACTAAACTGCTAATCTTCCTGAAATGAACCTTTTCTACCAGTGGTCTTTCTCATCTCAGTTGATACAGTCCATCCTTCCAATAGCTCAGGCCAGAAACCTTGGAATCAGCCATAACTTCTCACATCTCCTCTCCCTTCACCTTTCTTCACCTCCTTACTCACATCTCACCCCAACCCATCAGAACATTCTGAAGGCTTACCTTCAAAATACATCCAAACTCTGACCATCTTTTCCTAGTTTTGTCTGAGCCAGTACCATCTCCTGCCTGGATTACTGCTCTTTTATAGTCAGTTCTCACAAAAGCAGTCATAGTGTTCCTTTTTTAATATAAGTCAGATCATGTGACTCTTCTGCTCAAACCCTGTACTGGCTCACTGTGTCACTTAGAGTCAAAGCCCATATCTCTATAACCATCTCTAAGATCTGCCCCCATCCCCCATCCCCCATCCCCAACCTTTCTTCTCTGCCCTGTTTGTTATCCTTCACCCTCTAGCTCATCCTCCATGTACACTGACCGCCTCACTTTTCCTTGAACATACCATGTCTACTCCCACCTGGTCACAAGACCTAGCCCTTGTCTAACGCTTCAGTAACACCTTCAAGTCTTTGCTTAAATCACCTCCTCAGTGAGGCCTACCTTAACTACTTAGTACTGCACCCTGATCCTTCTTACTCTGTTCTGCTTTTCTGTTTTCATAATACATAATATTTTCTAGTATACTATGTAATTTACTTTTTTATTATGTTCCTTGGGTTACCATCTCTCCCACTAGAATGTAAACTCTAGAGCAGGCATCTTTGTGTATTTTGTTCCCTGATGGATCTCAAGCACCTAGAACAGTATCTGTCATCTTGCAGGCCTTACTGTTTATTTGTTGACAGTTGATAGAGTAAACATTCTTGTATACCCTTTGATTGAATTACAGGTTGAATATCCCTAATCCACAAACTCAAAATCCAAAGTGCTCCAGATTCTTGCCATTTTGAAAACATTTTTTATTTGTTACCTCATCATAGCTGGAGTAGAGATAGCAAGAATTCTAAATTTTTTAAAGCTTAAGGACTAATAAGTATTTTAAAATAATTTATAGCAAGAATATTGGACCATTCATATATACAAATGGTTGATTTTTGTTTCATATATAAGAATGGTTCAGGCCAGGCGCAGTGGCTCATGCCTGTAATCCCAGCACTTTGGGAGACCGAGGTGGGCAGATCACGAGGTCAGGAGATTGAGACCATCCTGGCTAACACGGTGAAACCCTGTTTCTACTAAAAATACAAAATATTAGCCGGGCGTGGTGGTGGGTGCCTATAGTCCCAGCTACTCAGGAGACTGAGGCAGGAGAATGGCGTGAATCTGCAAGGCAGAGCTTGCAGTGAGCCGAGATCGCGCCACTGCACTCCAGCCTGGGTGACAGAGCGAGACTCCGTCTCAAGAAAAAAAAAAAAAAAAGAAAAAGTGCAAAAAACCAGCCATTGATGTCGTAAGTGATATTATATAATTTTGCAATATGGTGAATTTTTTGATAGATTCATGGGACGAATGATCATAACCCAACAAATGGAAGAAATTGTAAGGTAAGAATTTTTGTTATCTAATTACCTTTAAGTGGGAACTGTTTGGGGGAGGGACTAGAAGTTCCAAAGGGAGATTATGTAAATAAGCAGCCCATCATGGGAAAGGGTTAATTTTGTTGTTTTTTGTTTGTTTTGTTTTGTTTACATTTAGTGGTTTATTATATCACTTCAGAATCATTCAGTGCAAGCTAGAGTGTTTAGTGGTCAACCCAGAACTGCTTACTTATTCTTCTGATTGGTTTACCATATCCTTTATAATAAACCACTAAATGTAAACAAAGCATACAGATGAAGAGTTGCTCAGGGCCAGGTATTGGGGAAGGGTTGTGGAGCTTCCCTGCTCTTCCTGGGTGTGCAACTCTCCAGAAACCTCTGGAAGCCCTTCCAACCCACTTCTCTTGGTTTTTTATGGAAGCTTCGTGACATCAGCTTTCTTTACCCCAGAGTATAGGGCAGGTAGGACCCTCTCTGGGGAGGGCCTTTAGACTTACAATTAGAAAGATGGGGGAAGAGTAGGGTCCTATCTTGGGGTGAAACGGGGGCAGGAGAAGGTCAAAAGCCTGCCCCTGAGGCCGAGCACACCCAACATTATAAAAAAAGACTGTAACAAGGGCTATGGGAGTTATGAGCCAGGGACCATGGATGAAAACTGATGTATATATCATAATGTCACAGGCCATCCCCTAGTTTTCAAACACAAATCCCTTACATCAAAAGAATAATACAATTCAGAAGATACTGCCACATTACTAGAATCCCATTCAGTTGTTAATAATTAGTCCAGTCCATCATAGTGGATAAGTATCTCCCAGAGTAAGGTCACTCAGGTTTGCAGGCTTCTTATCAATCTTTTCAGATTCCAAAAGCAGCAATGGTCTCAGCAAATATACAGCTTCACTCTTTCAGGCATCTGGTATTATTGAGCTAAGAGACAAATATAATCTCTTGCTCTGAGCCTCCTTCAAGGTGTTAATGTAATGTGAGATTTCCCTCAACTTGTAACCCATTTATTCATTCATTTACCCTCATCTGTTACTTCTCCTTTTCTCCATTAATACCCAAACTTTTCCAGGAAAGGGTTAATTTAAAAGCACTTCGCATTTCATCTGCTAGTAATTTGTGGCAGGAGCAAGTGAGGATGAAACAAATCCCATGAAATGATATCAAAATAATTTAGTAAAATTATTTGTGTTTTTGTATTTCTTTTTCTAATAATACTAGGTAGTAATATTAAAAGGAAACATAGCTGCTTTATTCACTCCTTATGCATTTAAACCCATGATGCTTAGTAAGTCTAGAATATGAAAAATGTTTTATATAATGTTTAACAAGTATAAATGCTATGCTCTTCTTCACTTCAGAATCATTCAGTGCAAGCTGGAGTGTTTACTGGTCAATCCAGAACCGCTTGCTTACTTTTCTGATTTTTTTTTTTTCTTGGTTGGTTGTTTCAGATTGTTTTCCCTCAATATTTGGGTTAATTTCTGGCTCCTAAATGAAAAGCTTTGTGTCAGTTCAAAGATATGCTGATGGGATATGATTACATTGTTACTCATGAGCGAAACCTAATTTGGAATCAGTCTTGGAATCAGCTCTTGAGTTTCTAATCGTATTTGACATTCTACCGCTTTTCTGGGGACATGTTCAGTTTATACTGGCTGCATGAGATAAGTCACTAACAGAAAGAGATGAGCATTTTTAAATGAAATCCTCAAGTCAGCAGAAACACCATGCATTCACATTGATTCACATTTTTAATAAGCATTAACATAGGAGCATGTTCAGTAAACTCTGCAGACCTTTGTATGTGTAGGATCCCTGCTGAATAACTATGACTAGGTTTGTTTTGATTTTTTTAGGGAAATGGCGAAAAATGTTTGGATACATAGTCTGAATTGCATTAATATGTGAAGGAAAATAGCAGTTACATTACTTCAGCCCCTAGAATGGTTAAACAAAATGAACCATGTTCTCTACTAAAACAACCTGACCGAACTGATGAGTTATATTTTAATCTGAAGTTGTCATTATATGCCAGTTTTACATGCCAATGTGAGCTAAAAGTATTTGTGTTTATTGTTAGAGACACCACTGAGTGAAAAAGAACTATTTTGTAGCTCCTAAAATAGTTTTCACATTGATTTTGGACTATCCGTGGAGTATACTCCAAATATGACTGTATTGGTTCTCCTTGCTTCATTGCAGTTTTTTACAGTGTTTGGGTTTGCAGGTATCTTCATAAATGGTTCAGATTCTGTTTGGTTTGTATGGCTGTGTATGGATATTTCAGAAAAGTATAAGGAATAGCAACAAAATGATGGCTTTTTAACTTATCCATAGAAGATTCTTATTTTGCTATCACTAAGAAGATCAATTTCCTTTCTAGTTATTCCTTGTCATTTTATATCTCCTTTATGGAGAGAAATTCAAACAGCAAGAAGACCTGGGCTTCAAGAAGTATGCAATGCAAGTAGTCAAGTTATACTGTGCAATCTTGCCTAGAAAAAGTACTAACATACTTTGTACATTGTGTTTTATAATTCAGTATAATTTTAATTGTGCAGAACTCATGCATTTATATGCAAATCATACTACAATTTATGTTTACATTGTGTTCTAATTATTTTCCCTTTCAAAGCTGTTTATTAACTTTGCTTTAAACTTTTAAAATTTCATCTTCTGCCACACATTTTTAAATCACTGCTTACTCTTTGATTTTGCTGAATTTTATGTTTAAAAATTTTGAAACTAGTGGCTTTGTGACTGTATTTACATGCATAATCATTTTTCTGAGCCACTAATCTTAAAGCAGGTTGTTACAGTAACTAACATCAGATTGGCCTAGGCAGCTTTTTTTCTTTTTTTTTTTGTAGAGATGGAGTCTCGCTCTGTCGCCCAGGCTGGAGTGCAGTGGCGCAATCTCGGCTCACTGCAGCCTCTGCCTCCAGGGTTCAAAAAATTCCCCTGCCTTAGCCTCCTGAGTAACTGGGACTACAGGCACACGCCGCCACGCCTGGCTAATTTCTTTTGTATTCTAGTAGAGACAGGGTTTCTCCATGTTGCCCAGGCTGGTCTCGAACTCCTGAGCTCAGGCAGTCCACCCACCTCAGCCTCCCAAAGTGCTAGGATTACAGGCGTGAGCCACCGCGCCCGGCCCCTAGGAAGCTTTATAGTAGCTGGGATTTCAGTGTTTTATGAAAGCAGTATTATAGCTATAGCTTAAGTACCTTCTGCTGAAGACACCATTTTAGAATCGACTTGAGTTTTTAATATATTCAGTGCTTTATGGTTATTTTCTTTTCTTCCTAGACCTCTGGGTCCAGAGAGTCTCCTGCTTCGTGGAGCCAGATTAAAAAACACAAAAGAAATTTTTGGTTTGTACATATTTAAACATTTTAAATGATTGATTTGTGTTAATGCTTTATATGAAGTACTTCTAAAAGTACAACGTTTGTGGTCTTTTGGTTAGATAATTTATTAATTATAATTTATGACAATTTTCTTATAAAGTTTGTATTAAAGTAGTCGTATATTATACTTTTGTTCTGTTGATGATCCCTGTTTTTTAATAGTAGACTAGAACCATGCTCTTACGTTATCTTTATGGATACTTGTGAAACTGAGGGCGGATAATTTATATAACACTTCTAGTAATGGTGAGTGAGAACCAGTATAATCTGGCATCATGGTACAGTAAACCACTTCTATAATTTCATTATGATTATTAGATTGGATTAATAACTGCAGATTTATTCATTCATATATTCATTCAAATTTCTTACTGATATCTGAATGTATACTAGGTACTATTCGAACATACACTGACTGGATCAAAAGGATGAATAAGTACTGCTCTTGCCTTGGAGATCTAAATTAATATAGTACACTCTGAGTCAACTATAAGCAAATTGTGAAGTTGATGATAACCTTTAGCTGTTAGCTAACTCCTCACATTTCAGGAATGGCCCTTAGTATCTTGGCCTACTGTGTTACCCACTGACTGTCTGCAGCTTGTGAAATCTTCTTTCTCATTTGCTCTTTTTCTATTACCTGTACTATATCTTACCTCTCAGTGTTAGACTTTCTGATAAAGAAGTCCATATATCGAGAAAAAAAGACCAAGCAGAAAATAGCAAGTGTTGGTGAGGATGTGGAGAAATTGGAACCCTTGTACATTGCTGATGGGAATGTAAAACATTGCAGCTGCCTTGAAAAATAGTTTTGGCAGTTCTTCAATAAGTTAAACGTAGAATTATATGACTCAGTGATCCCACACTACATGTATACCCAAAGTAACTGAAAATGAGTGTTCAAACAAAAACTTGTACAAGAATGTTCATAGCAGCACTAATGATGATAGCCAAAGGTTGGAAACAGCCCAATGTTCATTAGATAATGAATGAATAAGCAAAATATAGTATATCTATATAATGGAATATTATTCAGCTATAAAAAGGAATGAAGTATTAATGCATGCTACAATAGGGATGAACCTTGAAAATATTATGTTAAATGAAAGAAGCCAGACACAAAAGGCCACATGTTGTATGATTCCATTTATTTGAAATACCCAGAATAGGCAAATTCATAGAGACTGAAAACAGATTAGTGCTTTCCAGGGGCTGGGGAGTAGAGGAGAATGGGGAATGTTTGCTTAATGGGTACAGGGTTTTCTTTGGGGGTGATGAAAATATTCTCAAAATTATAAATGTACTAAGTGCCACTGAATTATACACTTTAAACTGGTAAATATGTTTGTTTTTCCACAATTAAAAAGAAATCCATAAGAATGTTCTAATAGCAGAAACTAGAGTAAACCTTCAGGGCTTTTAGATCCTCTAATGTAACACTGTACTTAAAAACTTTTTTTTTTTTTTTGAGACAAGGTCTTACTCTGGTGCCCAGGCTGGAATATAGTTACACGGTCTCGGCTCATTGCAACCTCTGCCTCCCGGGTTCAAGCGATCCTCCTGCCTCAGCCTCTCAAGTAGCTGAGATTACAGGCGCGTGCCACCATGCCCAGCTGATTTTTGTATTTTTAGTAGACCATGTTGGCCAGGTTGGTCTCAAACTCCTGACCTCAAGTGATCCTCCTGCCGTGGCCTCCCAAAGTGGTGGGATTTACAGGCATGAGCCACCGCACCTGGCCAACACATCTTTCTAGTAGTAATTTCATCACTCCTGTTTACTTTAAAGTAAACCATAATGAATGGGGTCCAAATTTTGTACACTCTTAAAAGAAAATGTGGCTTTGAATGCCTTTAGATGGGTCTGTCTTTGTTGTTTTGTCTCAGTACCACCTCTCCCTATTGGATCATTCTGGCTATTTTACCACATTTCTATAATCTCTATTTGAGTTGTAGTACCCTACCTTTAAGGAATAAGTCAAGATAAAACTTCCAGGACAAGTATTTAGGAAGAGCACATGAAAGGTTCTATATTGCTTTTCAAATTGTACTATTTAGGGGTGGGAATGAACATTTGTTGATCATCTCTCAGTTGTTAGGCATTTTGTTAATTTGTCATACAGACCTCACAACTCTATGAGGTATTTTTTCCCATTTAAAGATGGGAAGATTGAGACTCACAGAAACTACTTACCCGAGGATGTAGAACTAATAAGTGGCAGAGCTAGAATTCAAACCAAGGTCTAGCTGCAAGGTTTTTTTGTAAGCTGGTCTCACCTAATTCCATTTGTTGTCCAGTTTTAGTCCCATTACTACCATCATCTTTGCTCATCTCAAAGTCATTCAGTAGGCACACATTTTTTAAATAGCACTTTCCGTGTACTTACTTGATTTACTCTGACAGACCTCCATATTATCTTGCCGATGCTTATGGAATAATGTCTAGACCCCCGATTCCAGCATTCAGGGCTTTTCACAGTGTGGCCACAGTCCATTGTCCCAACCTAACAGGAAGTGAGGTTTTCCATATCTGTCTTTGTTAACACTGCTCCATTTGTAATGGCCTTCCCTGACACTTTTATCTTTCCAGATTCTTTTCCTCTATCAATTCCAATTCAAGTAATACATTTTTCATTCAGATGTCTTTTATAACTCAGGAACAGGATCCAGGCCCTCTCCCATTTAGCCAGTTGACTGGGGCTTCCCAAAATTGGTCTCAGAAAGCCTTTTAAAACTCTGAAAACACTTACAGAAAAGCCAAATTATAACAACTGTCAGGCAGTACACTAAAAGCTTTCATGCTGGTAAATATATTTATTTCTTGTGAAACATGCTAGAGGATTATTTTAAGCGACGATTTTGTTTTATTTTACAGGTGTTGCTATATACACTGGAATGGAAACTAAGATGGCATTAAATTATAAGAGCAAATCGCAGAAACGATCTGCAGTAGAAAAGTAAGAAAACTGTTTTCATTTATTTATATGTAATTATAACTATACATTTTTTATTCATTTGGTATAAAATATTTATATAAATATATATTAAGTAAACAGGATGATAACCTTGGGGACAGTGAGCGTTTCTTATATTTTTACATACAAGTAACATTTTGCACAGTATTGAGCATATAGTAGATGCTCTATAGTATGACTTTTAAAATAAATACTATTGAATAAATGGTGGAATCACTTAATCAGACTAACGCTTCTGCAGATTACGGTTCTAAAACTGAAAAAAAATTTTTTTTTAAATAAACAACTATTTGAAAACATTGGAGACAAACCCGAATCAAATAGAAATGGGCAGGGAGTGTAATCCTGAAAGATGATAGCAGCAAGGGGGAAAATTTTAGAGTGTAGCTTTTTGCCTGAGGACACTCCCCAGTTTATGTGCTGCTTGGAACATCAAAAAGTCTGAACTTTACTGGATAGAAGTATCAGAGGACAAGGTTAATAGCTGGAAGAGCAGCTGGAAAGTTAGGAGAAAATAATGTAAGGGAATCAGCATTAATTCCCTTCTGTAAGCAATGAGAGGTAAGCTACAGAAGGGAATTAACTCTAAAAACTGCACATAAATTCTGCCCAAGTCCTTGGCTGACTGCTAGAACTATGCATGTGCAAAGGAGACAAAGAACTCAACCGAGAATTTTACTGCTCGTTGCATTGGAGATACAGTTTGTTGAATCAGGTGAAATTAACTGCCTACTGGAATAAAAATTAGCACTCTTCTGAGGAACATAAAAGAATACAGACTGTCTACAATGTATTATTTATAAAGTCCAGTCTGCAATAAAAAATAAGCAGAAGGTGAAGAAAATGTAATTCATCCATAAGAGAAAAAGCACTCAATAGAAACTGTCTCCAAAATGATCCAGATCTTGCATTTAGCAGACAAGAACTTTAAAGCAGATACTATAAGTTTATTATAAATATGTTCAAGGGCCTAAAGGAAAATTTGAATGAACATGTGGGAAAACTCAGCAGATAAATGAAAACTCTTGACTTGAAAAACGTAATTACTAAAATGGAAACATCATTAGGTGGGCTCAACACCAGACTGAATCAGTCAGACCAGTGAACTTGAAGAAGACACAAATTATGTAGTCGAAAAATGGAGAGGAAAAAAGATTAGGAAAAATGAACAAAGCTTCAGAGCCATGTGAGATAATATTAAGCTGTTTGGCATATGTGTAATTGATTCCCAAATAAAGAGAAAAAAGGACAGAATAAAAATATTTGAAACAGTAATGACTGAAAATTTCTAAAATTTGGGGGAAAAGTTTCAGCCTACACTACAAAGATCAGTAAACTCTAAGCAGGAAAAATGCAAAGAAAATCACCCCAAAGCACATGATGGTCAAAATACCAGAATCCAGAGAAAAAGAAAATGTTTCAAGGAGCCAAAGAGAAATGCCTCACATGTAAGTGAATAACAATATGAGTGATAACCGGTTCTTACCAGAAACAACAGAGGACACTGGGGAAAGGACATCCTCTTCAGTAAGTGGTGCTAGGAAAATTGGATAGCTATATGCAGAAGAATGAAACTGGATCCCTGTCTTTCACCAAAGAAATAATCAACTTAAGGCTGAGTGCGGTGGCTCATACCTGTAATCCCAGCACTTTGGGAAACCAAGACAGGAGGATCACTTGAGGTCAGGAGTTCAAGACCAGCCTGGCCAACATGGTGAAACTCCGTCTCTACTAAAAATACAAAAATCAGCCAGGTATGGTGGCGGGTGCCTGTAGTCCCAGCTACTCAGGAGGCTGAGGCAGGAGAATTGCTTGAACCCAGAAGGCAGAGGTTGCAGTGAGCTGAGATCATGCCATGCACTCCAGCCTGGGCAACAGAGTGCGAGACTCCATCTCAAAAACAAAACAAAACAAAAGTGTATCAAAACCATGATGAGATGTCATCTTGCCAGCCAGAATGGCTATTATTAAAAGGACAAAAATAAAAAAATAAATAACAGATGCTGGCAAGGATATGGAGAAAAGGAAACTCTTATATGTGTTGGTGAGCATGTAAGTTAGGCTAGTCACTATGGAAAACAGTCTGGAGATGTCTCCGAAAACTAAAAACATAATTACCATATGGTCCAACAATCCCACTACTGGGTTTTATCCAAAGGAAAAGAAATCAGTATATCAAAGGAATATCTGCACTTGCATGTTTGTTGCAGCACTATTCATAATAACAAAGATAAGGATTCAATCTAACAGTTCATCAGCAGATGGATGGATAAAAAAATGTATACATACCTACACAATGGAATACTGTTTGGCCATAAGAAGAATGAAATCGTGTCATTAGCAGCAACATGGATGTAACTGAAGATCATTACGTTAAGTGATGCAAGCAAACACAGAAAGACACTTCATTCATGGCACACACCTGTAATCCCAGCACCTTGGGAGGCCAAGGTGGGCGGATCACTTGAGGTCAGGAGTTCAAGACCAACCTGGCCAACATGGCAAAACCCTGTCTCTACTAAATATGCAAAATTAGCTGGGTGTGGTGGTGTGCGCCTGTAGTCCCAGCTGCTTGGGAGGCTGAGGCAGGAGAATTGCTTGAACCCAGGAGGCTGAGGTTACAGTGAGTCGAGATCGCACCACTAAACTCCAGCCTGGGTGACAGAGCGAGACTCCATCTCAAAAAATAAAAAAAGACACTTTATTCATGTTTTTCAAAGAACCAACTTTTGGCTTTAATTTTGTGTATTTTTTTTCTCTTTTCCATTGGCTTCAGCTCACATCTTCAATTAATTTCCTGTGTTTCTTCTCAGTTTGGGTCTCATTGTTCCTCTTTAACTTCTTATGGTGCCAGATAAACTCAAATGATTAATTTTAAGCCTTCTTTTTCTCTTATATAAACAGAGCACAAAAGATGATGAGGGGCTGTAAATGAACTGTTACAAAGGTCCTACATTTTACATGAAGTAATACAGTAGCATCTATAAATAAATTACAATAAGGTGAAGATGCATATTCTCATCTTTGGAGCTTCCATTAAAAACAATAAGGCAAGGATTTATAGCTTGTAAGTTAGAGCAACTGAATATTAAAATGTTTGGTAAACACTGTAAACAGCAAGAAAGGAAGAACAGCGAAAGAGAAAACCACATGACACAAATAGAAAACAAATAGCAAAATGGTGGTCCTAAATTTGACCAAAAATTACATGAAATGTAAATGCATCAAACAGTCTAATGAAGTCAGAGATTGTCAGATTGGATAAAAGAGCCAGACCCAGCTACATGCTGCCTAGAAGAAACATAGTTTACATACAAAGATATAAATAGGTTGACATCAAAAGATATACTGTGTATATTGTAAGCCTATGAAAACTGAAAACCAGAATAGTTCCATAATTATACATGGAAAGTTTATCTAGAGAGATCATATGATGTGCCATAAAACAAATCCCAAAAGATTGAAATCATACAAAGTGTTTTCTTTGACAATGAGGGAATTGGATTAAAAATCAATAACAAAATCTGCAAATACTTTGAAATTAAAAAACAACTCTGTTAACTGACTCATGGGTCAAAGGAGAAATTACAAAGGAAATTTAAATTTCTTCAAATAGAATGGTAATTTAAACCCAACACATCTACATTTGCAGACTCAAGGAAAAGCCCAGCAGCTTAGAGGGAAATTTCTAGCTATAAAGTTGATAAATTCCTGCTGAGATTAACTGATTAAGCAAAAGAAAAGTGGTATAAGAGAAGAAAAGTAAAAATTTACCAATGTCGGGGATGAAAGAAGGGATAGCTCCATAGATCCTACACATATCCAAGGATAATAAGGAACTATTATGAACAACTTTATGTCACTGACTTTTACAACTTAGATGAAATGGGCAGATTCTTTGAAAACAGGCCGGGCGCGGTGGCTCAGGCCGGGCGCGGTGGCTCAAGCCTATAATCCCAGCACTTTGGGAGGCCGAGACGGGCGGATCACGAGGTCAGGAGATCGAGACTATCCTGGCTAACACGGTGAAACCCCGTCTCTACTAAAAAATACAAAAAACTAGCTGGGCGAGGTGGCGGGCGCCTGTAGTCCCAGCTACTCGGGAGGCTGAGGCAGGAGAATGGCGTGAACCCGGGAGGCGGAGCTTGCAGTGAGCTGAGATCCGACCACTGCACTCCAGCCTGGGCGACAGAGCGAGACTCCATCTCAAAAAAAAAAAAAAGAAAACACAGGTAACTTACCAAATTGGCACAGGATGAAATAAAGTCTAAATAAGCATAAGTCTGTCAAATAGCTTTAAGTTATTATTTAAAAAAGTCTGCACACTAAAGATCTGCCTTTTCAACACGTAGTGCTAGAACAGCTGGACGTCTGTATGTCAAGAATTGAATCTTCACCCTTACCCGTCTCCCACATACGCAAAAACTAACCCGAAGTGTAAGGTCTAAGCATAATAACTAAATCTGTAAAACATGGGAGAAAATCTTTGTGACCTTGGGTTAAGTAAAGATTTCTTAGATGGGAAGTGTATGGAAAAGGAACCACTTAAACTTCATCGAAATGTAAGACTTATAGTGCACTTAACAAGGCACTGTTTATGTTATGAAGATGCCAGAAACTAAAATAAAAAATTTAAAAAGACAAGCCATAGATTAGAGAAAATGTCTGCAAAGCACGTATCTTGTACCTAGAGTATCCGATCTCACTACTTTTTAACATTATTCTGGAAGCCTTATTCAGTGCAACAAGTTAAAGGAATTGAAAACCATAAGTACTAGAAAGCAAGAAGTAAAGTTGTCCTACTGGAAAACACATGATTTTTCATATAAACAGGCATAAGTATTCAACAAGAAAACTGTAATAAGCAAGTTGATTTCAGAATACAAGGTAAATAAAGAGAATTTTTTTTTTTTTCTTTTTTTTGAGACAGAGTCTCAGTCTGTCACTAGGCTGGAGTGCAGTGGCGTGATCTCGGCTCACTGCAACCTCCGCCTCCTGGGTTCAAGCAATTCTCTTGCTTCAGCCTCCCGAGTAGCTGGGACTACAGGTACGTGCCACAACATCCAGCTAGTTTTTGTATTTTTTAGTAGAGATGGGGTTTCACCATGTTGGCCAGGATAGTCTTGATCTCTTGACCTCGTGATCCGCCTGCCTCGGCCTCCCAAAGTGCTGGGTTTACAGGTGTGAGCCCATGTGCCCGGCCGATAAATCATTTTTATATCTATATAAATAGTAAGAAACAGAAAATGAAATTTTAAAAAAGTTATATTTACAGTAGTATCAAAAAGCATAATATATTTAGGAATAAGTTTTTTTTTTAACTTGTGCAAGATTTCTATAATGAAAATTACAAAATGTGGCAAGAGAAATTAAGACCTAAATAAATGGAGAAATCACATTAATGGATTGTCAAGCTCAGTATTGTTAAGCTATCAATTACTGTATAGATTCCCTTAGTCTCAAAATCACAGCAGTCTTTTTGTAGTAATTGACAAGGTAATACTAAAGTGTATATTGAAATGCAATAGCCAAAATGCATATTCAGATGCATAGCAAAAACAGTCTCTTAAGAAAGCTAAAAGATTTACCTTACCTGATTTAATACTTAATATAAAGCTACAGTAATTACAGTGTGGTATTAACATAGAATAAAATAGAGAGTTGAGAAGTAGACCATTCATGTGTGGGTATGTTGATTTTCAACCAAGCAACAAGTCAATTCAATAAAAAAATTAGTATTTTCTACAAATGATGCAGCAGTTGAATATTCAAATGAGAAAAACACGAAACTTAGCTTCTACCTTATGCTGTACTCCAAAAAGTTTTGAAAATGAGTCATAGACCTAAATATAAAAGCTAAAATTATAAACCTTTTAGAAGAGCTGGGCATGGTGGCTCACGCCAGTAATCCCAGCAATTCGGGAGGCCGAGACAGGCAGATCACCTGAGGTCAGGAGTTTGAGACCATGCTGACCAACATGGAGAAACCCTGTCTCTACTAAAAATGCAAAAATTAGCTGGGCATGGTGGCGAATGCTTGTAATCCCAGATACTTGGTAGGCTGAGGCAGGAGAATCACTTGAACCCTGGAGGTGGAGGTTGTGGTGAGCCGAGATCATGCCATTGCACTCCAGCCTGGGCAACAAGAGCAAAACTCTGTCTAAAACAACAAAACAAAACAAAAAACACTTTTAGAAGAAAACTTAGAAAAGTATCTTTCTGACTTAGAGTAGTTAAAGATTTCTTAGGATACAACAAATATAATAATAAAAAAATTGATAAATTAGACTTTCTCAAAATTAAAAACTTCTGCTCATCAGGCTAAACATTTAAAGAAATGAACCTGCACATTACGAACTGAGAGACAATATTTGAAAACATATCTGACCAAAGACTTGTATCCTGAGTATATAATGATACATATGTCATTTGTGTACACACACACACACACACACACACACACACACACACACACACAAAAACCTGCCTATAAATCAACAATGAAAAGAGAAACAAGCCAGTTAAAAAAATGGGCAAAAGGTGGAAGGTAGACACTTAAATGGCCAATAAGCACATAAAGAAGTATACAGCATCATTGCTCATGAGAGAAATGCAAATCAAAACTACAAGGAGATACAAATACATAACTTACTAGAATGGTAAAAATTGAAAAGACTAAATAGTCCAAGTACTGGTAAAGATTCGGAACAACTGGAACTCTTCTAAATAATCCAAGGGTCAGAGAGGAAATCTTAAAGAAAATTTTTAAAAATACTGGATATCAGTGAAAATACAGTATATCAAAATTTGTGGGATACAGCTGAAGCAGTATAGACATTTCTAGCACTAAACATTTACATTAGAACAGAAATATCAGTGGCAAAGGGAAATTAACATTTAAACCACAATGCCATTTACAGTTGCTCCCCAAAGAAAGAACAACCTAGGTACACATCTAACAAAATACATACAAATCTTTATGCTGAAAATCGCAAAACACTGAGGAAAGAAATCAAAGATCTAAATAAGTGGAACAATATATCATGTTCATGGGTTGAAAGACTCAGTAAAGATGCCAGTTTTCCCAAATCAATTAATAGGTATAATGCAATTTCTGTAAAAATCTCAGCAAGTTTTTTTGTAGTAGAAGGAAATTTATTCAGAAATTTAGATAGAAAAGCAAAGGAACAGTTTTGAAAATGAAAAATAAAGTGGGAAGAGTTGCTATTGATGTTAAGTCTTACTATATAAGCTACAGTAATCAAGACAATTTGGTGTTGGTGAAAGAATAGGTACATAGATCAGTGTTACACAATAGAGAACCCCAGAACAGACCAACACAAATAGGCCCAGTTGATTTTTGGCAACAACAGAAAAGCAATACAATAGAGGAAGGATAATCTTTTTCAACAAATGTTGCTAGAACAATTGGATAGCCATAGCAAAACAAACCCAAACCCCCACTGTGTGTAAAAATTAATTCAACTGAAGCATAGATTTAATGTAAAACATTAAACTATAAAACTTTTAGAAGAAAACAGAATCTTTAGGACCTAGTGTTAGACAAAGAGCTAGAAGACATGACACTGAAAGTGTAATTCCTAAATCAAAAAAATTAATAAGTTGTAGTTAATCAAAGTTAAACACTTTGGTGCTATGAAAAACCCTCTTAAAAGAATGAAAAGACAAGCTACAGACTGGGGAAAAATATTTGCAAACCACAAATCTTTCAGAGCCTTTACGTTTGGAAACATAAAGAGCTCTCAAACTCAACAGTAATTCCGTGATCCAATTAGAAAATGAGCAAAAGACATATTTCATATTTCACCAAATGCATAATACATATTTCACCAGAGAAAAGCTGCAGATGACAAGCACATGAAAAGATATTCAGCATCATTACCTATTTGAGAAAAGCAAATTAGAACCACATTGGGCTATCACCACACCCATTAGAATAGTTAAAATAAAAATAGTGATAATACCAAATGGCTAGGAGGTGGAGAGACTGAATCTCTTATATGTTGTTGGTGGGAATTAAAAATAGTAAACCCACTCTGAAAGATAGTTTGGGAGTTTCTTACAAAACTAAACATGTTTACCATATGACCCAGCTGTTGCACTCTTGGGCATTTAACTCAGATAAATGAATTTTATGCTGTCACAAAAACTCAAGCAGAAATGTTCATAGCCACTTTATTTGTTACAGCAAAAAACTGGAAACAGCCCAATGTCCTAGAAATCTTTATTCAGCTTTTTTGCGTATCTGTTGCTGTAGTAGGTTTTCTGAGATATAATTCAATCTCTTTGGGGATTTCAATCAAGTTGAAAGTTAAAACTAATACACAGTAAAAAAAAATTAGGTAATAGGGGCTGTGGTACTAGTTTGAAATTTAAATAAGGGAAAGCTGAATGTAAACCAATGTAATTAGGACAGACTTCAGGAAGGAGATGGATTTTGAGTTAAATTTTGAAAAATAGGTTAATAATGTCAGGAAAAAGGAGAATATGTCTGATGAGGGTAGACTTGAGCAAAGAAAGATGGAAATAAACCAGGCATTTTGTTGCCACAAGGAGACATGACTAGTTTAGTGAAAAGAGGTCAAAATTTAGAGTCAGACAGATGTAGATTTGAATGGCATATCCCTTCCTTACTAGCTCTGTGGGGCTTTGGACCAGTTTTTTTCTTCTCTTGATCCAAGTGTTCTCATGTATAAAAGTGCTAGCAGTACTGTAGGTGAAGTGCTGAATACTATGCCTAACACCTAATAACCAAACAAAAGCCAGTTCCTTTCTTAACGTTCCTTATTTACTGTCACTGCAGAATATATAGAGTTTACATTGGAACATGGTGGAATCAACTTATTCCATAGGTAAGATTAGGTTAAATTATGGAAGGCCTAAAGAGAAAAATCAGAATTCAGGCATTTTTCAATCTTTTAAGGGTTTTTACAAAGCTTGTGATTTGCATTTTCCCTCAATATTTGTTGGATGTGAGAGTTCATTATAACATCGCTTGTTTTGTATACATTTGCATTTACAATGATGAGTTCCTTTAATTGTATTAATAATATATGTTTTTAAACTTAAAATCAAAGACATGTGGCATTAAGCTTACCTAGTAAAGAGAAGAGGGATTCTGAAGTCAATTCCTGACTTGTGTGATTTTGGGAAATTTACAGAATTATTTTTGGGCTTTGGTCTTTGTCAGTTAAAAAGTGTGTAATAATTTCCCCTTTAAGGGTTTTCATATAGATTAGGTAAGGCAGTAGATGTGACAAACATTTTATAAAATTTTAATGCTATGCAAATGTTATTTTTAGCTATTATACTTAAGATGGGTGCTGAAAATGAAAAAAAAAAACAACTTAGAATAATTACTTATGGCAAAAATAACTGACTTAAAACCATCACTTACTATAAGCATTTTGAATGGTAACATGGCTATATTAAATAGGCTTGTAACCTGTGTGTATTGGTTCTTTTATTGCTAATAAATAAATTCTATTTAATGGTTATTTCTTGAAAACAAAATAGCTACAGTAGTACCTTCTGTGTTTTAATATCCTCTCTAATATAAGTACTAATTTTCAAGCAGATGAATATAGTAATAAATGATTTGTATGTTTTATATTCTCTTTTTCTTCCTTTAGGTCAATGAATACATTTTTGATAATTTATCTAGTAATTCTTATATCTGAAGCTGTCATCAGCACTATCTTGAAGTATACATGGCAAACTGAAGAAAAATGGGATGAACCTTGGTATAACCAAAAAACAGAACATCAAAGAAATAGCAGTAAGGTATTTTATGGTGTTATTGACTGTGTCATAAAGGAAACTATTATTTGGCACAATTAGTGCTTTGGTAGCGACTTCTGATAGGAGAGACCACTGTAATCCTAAAACCATTGGTACTGAAGGGTGACAAAAATGGCATTGCAGATGCAGAGAAGCCAGTGTGTTTGTACTGATAGCTTTTTGTAGTTTACGGCATAAAAAGTTGTATTCCCTGTGGCATGACTTAAATAGTTCAAAGAGGTCACAAAATTTTAAATCCGTCTATCTTTGCATTTCACATTAATAATACTACAAACTCAGTTTTCTCCTCCATTTACTATGTCTTATAAATGAATCAAAGAGTAAATAGATATATTTTTCATTTTGTCTTAATATTTCAAGGATGCTTATTATTAGTCTTAATATGAACTAATATACAAATTATGTCATATGTTTTAAATTGATTAAACACAGACTACCAAGAGAATTTAACCTATAATTTTGGTAAATAATTGTTCTCCAAATGTCACTTTAGATTAAAATCTATGTATTGGAAGACAAATTTGGATCTCAAGAGACTACAAAGCAAATAATCACAGGGTCATATTTTTAATATCATTCACAATTAGGTACATTTCCTTTCACAAATGCATGTTGAAATATGGAACCACTAAAGCCATTAAAATAGGCTGTTCCTATGTAATCTGTACTTAAGAGTTTTAATTTCTAGCACTTTTAGCCTCACAATTATTTTATAACTTTGTAAAGTTACACTCAACTTTTAGTAGTTACCTGATTTTGAAGGGTAATAGTAGAATGGGATAAGTACACTCCAGATATTATAATTTTGCCAAAGGTAGTTTCAGTCATACCAGGCTTTTTGTTAGCTTCTGAAAGTAATAGGTTAACTTATTTGAATTTAACCTTTTCATCATTTACTTCATCAAGATTCTAATGAGCAATACAATAACCAGAGGAAATGTAATGTTAGACAATTCAATAAATGGATTTCAATTCATGAGACTATTCTACCTCAGAATATAATTGATAGTCTATGTAGACATGAAACTTTCTGGTAATTTTCATCAGTAATACTGAAGAAATTCTAGTGTATTTTTTCTTATCAGTTATTTCCTTTTTTCTAGATTCTGAGATTTATTTCAGACTTCCTTGCTTTTTTGGTTCTCTACAATTTCATCATTCCAATTTCATTATATGTGACAGTTGAAATGCAGAAATTTCTTGGATCATTTTTTATTGGCTGGGATCTTGATCTGTATCATGAAGAATCAGATCAGAAAGCTCAAGTCAATACTTCCGATCTGAACGAAGAGCTTGGACAGGTGAAAATGATCCTAATATTTTGTTTCTCTAATTTGTTATTTTTATCAAAGCAATACATGTGCAAAGATTAATGTAACAAGATATTATGACGCTTATACCTAAAACAACACTCCTTTGCTCCACTCCTAGCTGTTCCCAATTTTTAAACCCTAAGTTGTTTCTTTTGTTATTTACCACTATATTTCTATTCGATATTCTTTCTTATTCTTGAGTTTTAGACATTATCTACTGTGGAATATAAAGACATAGCTCTTACACTACTCTTCACACACACATACCCAGACACATATCCACTTTGCTTCTCCATAGCCCATGGAGAATTATCATATCACAATTTGGGATTTAATAAATATTTTTATTAACATTATTATGATTGTTTTAATGTTGTTCACTAATTCCCAGTTCTATAGGTGTGTTCTATAATACCATAATTACATTTCCCTTCTTATATATTTTGTTTTCCCAAGAGTTAATTGCTCTGTTTTTTCATTTCCTTAATTTCCATATGCCACAAACAAGTCTCTGATAATATGTGCAGCATCTGTCTACATATTCAAACATATCAGGTAATCTAGGAGTTCCTTTCTTCCTCCCCGCCTTCCTTTTTTTTTCTTTTTTTTTTTTTGGTGACAGTGTTTTTGGAGGCTTCCACCTTTCTGCTTCAATTGGATTATTCTTTTATTCTTTCTGGGCTTCCTTCTCAACTGTCACTCTGGACTTCCCTTTACCATCACCCTGGAAATTCCTTTACCTCTCTCCTGTTTTGGATCTCCTCTTTCTTGCATCCCATGTCTTCCTACCTGTGGCTTATTCTCTTTTGGTGCTGTGTATCTTCTAACAACTTCCTGAGAAAGGATGTATGAGAGGAAAATGTTTTTAAACTTGACATATCTGAAAATATCTTTATTCTCTTTTCATGCTTGATTAATAATTTAGCTAGTATTGCATTCCAGATTGAAATCTTCAGAAACTTTAAGGGATTTTATTGTTTTCTAGCCTCTAGTATTGCTGTTAGAGAAATCCAGTTCCATTCTGATTCCCAATTATTTATGTATGATCTGTTGTTTTATCTCTGGAAGCTTTAGGATTTCCTTATGCAATAGTTATGAAATTCATGATGGTGTACCTTGGTGTTGGTTTTTCCTTTTTTATGTTTTGTTTCATTGGCAGTTAACTCTGTGAGTCTTTTCAGCCTGGAAACACATGTCCTTCAATTCTAGGAAATTTTCTTGTATTTTTTTTTTTTTTTTTTTTTGATAACATGTCTTTCTATGTTTCCCTTGTTTTGAAACTTAACTATTTGCATGTCATACCACTTATATTGACCCTTTAATTCTTTTCAATTTTCAGTTTTTATTTGTTTTTATAATTCTACTTTCTGGTAGAATGCCTCTGGTTTATCTTTTCACTATCTTTTGATTTATTTCTGCTACAGTATTTTTAATTTCTAATATTTTGGTATTCTCTGGATAGTTTTTTAAAATTGCCTCTTATCCCATTCCTTGAGCATAATCTATTCTTTTACCTCCCCTAGGATATTAATGACAGTCAATTGAAGTCTTCTTCTGCCCCCTGTATTATCTTTGCTTGTAGTGCATTTTCCAGAACAGTGAGTTCTGCTATAATGTGATATATGCATTCCTAAAATTCACTGCATAATGCAAAATTGATCAGTTAAAGCCACAGGGTTTATGAGAGAATGGGATTAAGGGTAGAACACAAAAACATTAATAATTTTTTTTTTTGAGATGGAGTTTCACTCTGGTGGCCCAGGCTGGAGTGCAATGGCACAATCTCGGCTCACCGCTACCTCCACCTCCCAGGTTCAAGCGATTCTCCTGCCTCAGCCTCCCAAGTAGCTAGAATTACTGGCATGCGCCGCCACACCCAGCTAATTTTGTGTTTTTAGTGGAGACATGGTTTCTCCATATTGGTCAGGCTGGTCTCGAACTCCCAACCTCAGGTGATCCTCCCACCTCGGCCTCCCAAAGTGCTGGGATTACAGGCGTGAACCACTGCACCCAGCCTAATAATACATTTTTTAAAAGATAGGAACCTAATAAAAGCAGCACTTGCCAAATTGTTCATGAATACGCAAATACTGCAATAAATATGGCACTTATCTGGAAAAGACCTGAAGTTTGTCTGTGGAAGATAGGCATCAGAAGCGTTGCAGCTTATGTGTTACTGTGAAGTGTTAGAAGGAAGGTTATCTGAAATCAGAGGGAAGGTTGTAATACCAGACGTGGATTAGTGTGACTCATAACACATGGTGAACTGAGATAGCTAGTAACTGAAGTTTGGGCAAAATTTGAGCAAAGTTTTGATTACACTTAAATTGTCCCTCATTGTATCAGTTGCATCGGGATAAATTTGTGTTTTCAAGACAGTGTTACAGCAGAACTGATTATAATTTGTTTCAGATTCTACCTTTTATGTAAGGAGTGATCCTCAAATGGATGCTAATCTTTGGCTATCATTTCAAGTTTAAAAGTGCTCTGTCCGGGAGGCTGAGGTAAGAGGACGACTTGAGCCCAGGAAGTCAAGGCTGCAGTGAGCCGTGATCACACCACTGCACTCCAGCCTGGGCAACAGAATGAGACTCTGTCTCAAAAGTAAATAAATAAATAAACAAACAAAAACGAAAGGCTGGGATCCCAGCACTTTGGGAGGCCAAGGTGGGTGATCACTTGAGCCCAGGAGTTCAAGACCAGCTTGGACAACATGGCAAAACCCCATCTCTACAAAAAAATAAAAAATTAGCTGGAATACAAAAATTAGCCGGGTGCAGTGGTGTGTGCCTATGGTTCCAGCTACCTGGGAGGCTAAAGTAGGAGGATCACTTGAGCCCAGGAGATGGAGGTTGCAGTGAGCTGAGATTGTGCCATTGCACTCTAGCCTGGGCAACAAGAGTGAAACCTTGTCTATTAAAAAAAAAAAAAAAAAAAACCATTAATATGCTTATCAGAAGCTATTGATTCAGTGGGCCACACCTTAAGGTAATGGGCTGACAGGCCCAGCAGGTAATATTTCTGCTGCTTGTGACTGCTAGAATTGGCCATTGGAAATCTGTTTTTAGTGTGCTGCCTTACTTCTGTGTTCAGCTGTCTGCGGAGACCGGATTCTGTCTGGTTCAGCCTACTAGCCTTCCAGCTGTTACTCCAATAAATGAGGGGCATTTTGAAGTTTGCAACTTTTAAAGAGATTTCAGAATTAAGGTACTCCTGATAGCCTGTATTTTCAGCCTCATCCTATACTCCCACGTTCAGGGTTAGCTGGTAGGTCTACTTCCTGAGAGTTTCTGAGAATGGATTTCCTCATCGCTTGGGTTTCAGATTGTAAATTCCGGTAAATCAGTTACCACTCATTCATCTCCCTTTCCATCTTCCAAATTTGTGTCAGTCTTCCCCCTCATGTTGACTTTTTTACCATTTTTTTGTTCTTTTTCTATTTTTTTATCCTCATGGTGAAGTTTTAAGAGAACCAGAGATAATTAAATGTGCTCAACCTATCATATTTAACCACAAGTTGATGCATTTATTTTTAGTAATATTTAGGAGACCTTAATAATTTATGTTAAATAATAATTAATGTCACATTTCTTTAATTATGTATTATATATTCAAGGCCTAAAGGCCCATTTTTACTTTTCTGAATAAATTTTTTCCGATCTACCTTTGACCTTTCTTTCTCAACTGTCTTCCCCTCCTTTTGCCTTCATGATAGAATTTTTTGTTTTTCTGGAACTCCACGTTGTGTAGGCGTACTCATGTCTGCTTTGTCTTTTTGTTTGTTTGTTTGTTTGTTCTTGTTTTTGTTTTTGAGACGGAGTCTCACTCTGTCACCCAGAATCTCGGCTCACTGCAACTACCACCTTCCAGGTTCAAACGATTCTCTCGCCTTAGCCTCCCAAGTAGTTGGGATTATAGGCGCTTGCCACCATGCCGGGCTAATTTTTGTATTTTTAGTAGAGACAGGGTTTTGCCATTTGGCCAGGCTGGTCTCAGACTCCTGACCTCAGGTGATCCGCCTGCCTCGACCTCCCAAAGTGCTGGGATTACAGGCATGAGCCACCGCGCCTGGCCTGCTTTGTCTTTAAGAAACTTCTGGTGATTATTTCTTTAATTACTGATTTTCTCAGCCTCTCTTTTTGCTTTTGAAACTACAAGTATTTCATGTATGTGTATTGCCTCTATTCCTATTTTGTCTTTATACCAATGAAATCTACTTTATTTCATACTCTTCTGTACTCTTTCATTTCCATATTATCCAAAAAACAATGCTTAGGAAGGTTTACAGTGGTGACCTATTTATCACCAAAGTTAAAAGATTAAACTTCTTGATTTTATATATATATATTTTTTTTTTTAATCAAAATTAATTTATTTTATCCATCCCTACCATCTAATCTTTTTTCTAAAGAATCTTCCATGACTGATAGGTCAGTCTGTATTCTAGTATCTAGTATCTGTGGAGTATTATTTCTGTTTGACTGCTGATGTATCTTATATATTTTCTTTATAACTCATCCCTCATTCTTTCTGATCTACACTTGTGGGTTTTTTTTAATTAACTTGCATGGGGTCTTTATATCTACCTTTAACTTCCAACTCAACATTGCTATAGATACTGGGCAACATTTAATATCGAATAGTAAAGATAAGGTATTCTAGCTCTTATTTCCAGTTTCACCATTTATTTGCTTTTTGACTTTAGGTAAGTTATTTAACTTACCTAATTTTCTGCCAAATTTAACCCTACCTTTCTTTTTGAATATCGATCTTTTTATCCTGAAATTTTGCTGAACTTATGTATTCTAGTTTTCTTAGTGGATTTTTTAGAATTTTCTGTATACAAGATCATATCATATGCAAATGGAGATAGTTTTCCAATCATGTTAACTTTTATTTCCCTTTTCTTGCCTAATTGTCATGGCTAAAACCTTAAGTACAATGTTGAGTAAAAGTGACAAAAGCAGTCTTATTCCTGATCTTAGGAAGACAGCATTCAGTCTCTCTGCATAAAGTATGATGTTAGCTATGAGATTTTTATAGATACGCTTTATCAGGCTGAGGAAGTTCCTTTTTATTCCAGTTTGTTGAATGACTTTATCATGAAGGGTATTGGATTTTTATCAAATGCTTTTTTCTGCACCTATTTTGGTGGTTATTTTATTAATAAAATGAAGGCCAGGTACCATTTTATTAATATGATGGATTACGTTAATTTTTTAAAATGTTGAATCAATCTTGCAATTCTGGGATAAATCCCACACATTTGTAGTATATAACCCTTTTATATGTTTCTGGATTTGATTTGCATCTCTTTATAAGGGGTGTTGGTCTGTAGCTTGTTTCTTGTGATTTCTACATCCCTTTTTAAAGGACTTCTTTCTCAAGTCATTATTGCAATAATCAAATTTTCATGATGATCCTAGTTGGATCAAGACTTGACTATTACATCCTTCTTTTATCATGGACATACCTTCTTTCAAAGTAATTTTTCTGGAATTAGCCTCCAAAAATAATGAAATAATTTGTCTTACTTGCTTTTAAAAATATTTTTTTCTTTTACACATTCATTTTTTTCACTAAATTTGTTTTCTGTCCTCAGTTTCAACTTCTCTCTGTTTCAGACAATTCACACCTCTAACTTCTTGTATTGCTGTCGCTATCATTGTGTATTGCTATTCCCAGCTCTGCACTATTTCTCCTCACCCAGATACTCTTTCACATTCTATGTTATTAAGCATCCTTTCTGCCCTGCTTGAGAGATAATTCTTGAGTCCTACTACTTAAAATACCTTAGCCAAGAAACAGAAAAGAAGCATTAATACCAAATTCTTGTCAATTCTACAGATAAACATGTACGTAAAAATACCACAAACTTCAGCATCTGTGTAGCTTTGAACTATTTCGTGTTACCCTGTTTTCTTTCCTTGGCATCTTTATTTTTTTAATTGTGCTTGGATTATAAGAATCTCAGCATCTATATATCAATATTAATAGATAAACTTGACTTCAGGAGAGCGAGGACAGAGATTTTTCTTGCTTAACATAGGACCGTGAGCACAAAGGTTTATTTTCTTTTGTTTTCTGTCTCTATAGGTAGAGTACGTGTTTACAGATAAAACTGGTACACTGACAGAAAATGAGATGCAGTTTCGGGAGTGTTCAATTAATGGCATGAAATACCAAGAAATCAATGGTAGACTTGTACCCGAAGGACCAACCCCAGACTCTTCAGAAGGAAACTTATCTTACCTTAGTAGTTTATCCCATCTTAACAACTTATCACATCTTACAACTAGTTCCTCTTTCAGATCCAGTCCTGAAAATGAAACTGAACTGGTAAGTAATTTTTAAATTAATAAATAAGGGTTTCATATGAAATAATTCTCTGCAGTAGTTGATGAGTTTTAGGAAAAAAAGTTTGTGTCAGTAGAGCAAGGAATATATATTTGAAATTCATATCAGACAGTTTAACTTGTCTGCCTTAGCTCTTTGAGTATTTAAATGGAATATAGTTAAGAAAAGCCCTTACTGCCTTGAAGTGAAGAAGACTTTCTTTGAAAAATAGAGCTTAAACTTATTTAATACTTTTTGAGACCTCACTTCTTCTATAAAAAAGTGTTCCCCCCTACTTGCAATTTGGTTGTACCTCCTAAAAAGATGCTTACATGTCGAAGGGTCCTAAGCAAATGTGACATTTTACTTTTTGAAGGCAAAAACAACCAACAATTATTCAGGCAATCAAGGTTGTAGCACTCTTGTTCTAGATCTTAGAATTTTGCCTCTGGTTTCCTAAATGGTATGTGGAAATGATATTTTTATCATGAATATGAATTACATTTTTACAGATTAAAGAACATGATCTCTTCTTTAAAGCAGTCAGTCTCTGTCACACTGTTCAGATTAGCAATGTTCAGACTGACTGTATTGGTGATGGTCCCTGGCAATCCAACCTGGCACCCTCGCAGTTAGAGTACTATGCATCTTCACCAGATGAAAAGGCACTAGTAGAAGCTGCTGCAAGGTAATTTAGTCTGATTTCCAGATCTTCGGAAAAACACCGTTTAAATAAATGCAACAATATCAGAACATAATTTAAAATTTTCAAACATAAATTCATCATTTTAAGTTGTCAGAATTCATATAAATACATAAAAATAGAAATACAATTTAAATTTTAAATAACAATTTGAAGTCATTTTATTATCAAGCTTGCATTCTCTTTTTTAAGATCTCTTTGAAACTCTGATTACTATACAAATCTGTGTAATAGAATTTATGAAAAATGCTTGTGTATATGTTGTACTACATCTACTCTGATCCTTCTAATCCTTCTAGTCCTTAAAAGTATATGTGTGTGTGTGTATGTGTATGTATATTCTTTTATATATATAAAAGAATATAAGAATATATATAATACATATAAATGTGAATATATAATATATAAATGTTAATATATAATATATAAATGTATATATATAATATATATAAATGTGTGTGTATGTCTCTCTCTCTCTCTATATATATATATATATTTTTTTTTTTTTTTTGAGATGGAATCTCACTCTGTCACACAGGCTAGAGTGCAGTGGCCTGATCTCAGCTCAGTGCAGCCTCTGGGGTTCAAGCCATTCTCCTGACTCAGACTCCTGAGTAGCTGGGACAGGCACAGGGCACTACACCTGGCTAATTTTTTTATTTTTAGTAGAGATTGGGTTTCACCATGTTAGCCAGACTGGTCTTGAACTCCTAAACTCAGGTGATCAACCTGCTTTGGCCTCCCAAAGTACTGGGATGATAGGCATGAGCCACCACTCCTGGCACCAAAGTAGTGATATTAAAAGGAAATATTTTTAAATGCATTTTAAACTTTGATTTTAAATGTTTTTATTCAAGTTAAGCTATAGTGACATTGTGAAATATGCAATATATTTCTTAAGTCTCACTTTTTTATCCTTATAACGTCTAGGATTGGTATTGTGTTTATCGGCAATTCTGAAGAAACTATGGAAGTTAAAACACTTGGAAAACTGGAACGGTAATTTTTTTCATATATTAGAATGTTCTCTGTGTTAAGTGTATATAGTATAGAATAGGGATCAGTAAACTGTAGCTCACAGGGCACATCTGGCCTATTTTCTGTTTTTCTACAGCCCACAAATCACATTACTTTTTTTGTTTGTTTGTTTGTTTGTTTGTTTGTTTGTTTTTGAGACAGAATCTTAGGCTCTGTCACCCAGGCTGGAGTGCAGTGGCACGATCTTGGCTCACTGCAGCTTCCATCTCCCAGGTTCAAGTGATGCTTGTGTCTCAGCCTCCCAAGTAGCTGGGATTACAGGCATGCGCCACTATGCCTGGCTAATTTTTGTATTTTTAGTGGAAATGTTGACCAGTCTGGTCTGGAACTCCTAGCCTCAAGAGATCCGCCTACCTTGGCCACCCAAAGTGCTGCGATTACAGGCGTGATCCACTGCGCCTGGCCCACATTACATTTTTAAAGGGTTGTTTTAAAAAGAGGTAAAATATGCAACAGAGACCATATATGGCCACAAAGCCTGAAATATTTACTCTCTGGCCCTTTACAGAAAAAGTTACTGAACTCTGCTCTAGAATGATGTTAACATTATGTTGTATCTCATCATAGTTATAACAATAGTCTGCTTTGAATATTTCATCTATATTTTAGCTTAATATTTCTTGAATTTACTTGTATGTTTATTTTTAGATGCTCCTGGGTAATGAGTTTTGTAGGTTTCTACTCAGTGAATAAAGAAAACTTTCCTTATATTTCCTGTGATTTTTATCTTTCAAACATGAAGGAACAGCTGTCTATATCTAGTTTTTCCATTCTTTGATAAATTAGTTCATGCTTAATATACTTACTCCTTTCATGGTTTTAGCAATTCTGATCATATGTCAATTCCAGCTGTGCTTTTCCAAACTATGCTTTTCCATACTAAATGGGGCCAATTCTTTGGCTACTTTTATGTGAGAGTCTGTCTAGCTTATTTCATCAACTTATAAACTATATTCAACTCATTGTTTTTCTTTGAGTTGTGTGAAGATTTCATATGTAAATCACTGTGTAAGATTCATCTGGAAGACTTTAAGCCACACTTCATGTAGCCACACAAATTCTCTTACAGCTGCCTAGAGAGGCACGAGGGAATGGACCCCTGCACACACACACCCAGGTTCACAGTCACTGCTATAATGAGCCTTTGATATTAATGTGTGTTGTGTTTGTCAGGTGTATTAGGACAGAAAAAAGCACTGAGAATCAGTTACCTTTTTCAGTCAGAAAAACATGGACCTAGGCAGATGTGGATTCCAGTCTTTGCTCTGCCACTCACAAGCTTACGTGACTTTAGACAAATTTCTTAATCTTTCTGAGGTTAATAGTCCTCATCTATAAAAATGAGATAAGACCTACTTTCTTGGCTTCTCTTGGTGGTTAAACGACATAAGGTATGTAAAATACATGGCATTTGGTAATTACTCAGTGTCAGTCTCTTCTGTTTCTTCCCTGTTTTGTTATTAATGTCATGTAAGCTATCATGAAAATGTGATTAATTCTTGTTGTAAATTAGCCATTTTATCTTATATATGGATTATTTCCGTATAGTCACTTCATATTATTTTAAAAAAGTAAAGTTTTTGTCTTTCTTACTTTCTTTTCTTTAGGTACAAACTGCTTCATATTCTGGAATTTGATTCAGATCGTAGGAGAATGAGTGTAATTGTTCAGGCACCTTCAGGTAACCAATCTAAACTGTCATGAATTTTTATTTATGTAATATTAAGAGTTTGATAACTCTTTTTTTTTTTTTTTTGTCTGTAGGTGAGAAGTTATTATTTGCTAAAGGAGCTGAGTCATCAATTCTCCCTAAATGTATAGGCGGAGAAATAGAAAAAACCAGAATTCATGTAGATGAATTTGCTTTGGTGAGTGCAAATTTCTATGATTTAAAAAATTCTAAAAGATATATTTATGAAAAATTTCAGACTTTATTTCTTATTAATTTATCAAAAATTATAGAAATTCTGCAGTTGTGTTACACTGTGTGTTGGCTCCACATTCCTTTTATGAAAACTGACTTTTAACGCTTTTAACGCAAGCTAAAATGTATCTTTTCTTCAAACCTATTCTATAGTCAGGGCATTTCTGGTTGCAAAGTCTACTCAAACTACACTATTTTAAAAGAGTGTTTATTAAACAAACATAGGGGAATCCTAATGATGTGGAGAAACTGGAACCCTTATACACATATTGCTGGTAGGATTATAAATGGTACAGCCACATTGAAAAATAATGTAGCTAAGTTCCTCAAAAGGTAAACATCGAGTTACTATGTGACACAGCAGTTCTACTCCTGGGTGTACACCCAAGACAGCTGAAAACATGTCCACAAAAAAACTTAAACACGAATGTTCATAAGCAGCAGCATTTCCAATAGCCACAAAAATGGAAAACCCAAATGTCCAACTAATGAGTGGATAGGCAAAATGTGGTATATCCATATAATGGAGTATCTGTTGGCTGTTAAGAGGAATGAAGTACCGATATATGCTACAACATGGATGAATCTTGAAAAGATTATGCTGAGTGAAAGAGGCAGTCAAAAAAGGCTATATATTAATAATACGTTTATATGAAATATCCAGAATAGGCAAATTCACAGAGAAAGCTGATTACTGATTGCCAGGGGCTGGAGGAAGGAGAAAAAGGAGAGTCTTCATGGGAGCAGTGAGATATTGTGGATTTAGATAGTGGTGATAATTGCACAACTCTGTGAATATGCGATAAAACACTGATTTGTACTATTTGAGAGGTGAATTTTATGGTATGTGAATTATATCTCTCTTAATTTACAAAATTTAAAAATACAGGGGAATCTTATTAAAACAAAGAGCCATCATTCATGTAAATAACAAAATTATTATGCAGTTCTCTCTCAGTCTTAGAACTTCATGGTCTCTCATTTTTGCATTTCTGTAAATGTATACTCCACACTCACCTCTGCTCATCTGCCTTCTTTAACAGTTTATGACTTTTTTCCCATTATTTGTTCCCTAATTGTTTATGTTCCAGTTTATCCACCCCATTGTAACATCTGTGAGAACAGAGACATGGTTCTACCTTATCACCATTTTAATATTTAAAATAATGATGGCACATAGTTCGTGCTCAGTATTTGTTATAGAATGGATTAATTCATGTATTAATAACAGATGGTTCTTTATCAACTAAAAGAAGCACATTTATAGGTATGGGTCATTTATAAGTCAGGGAATGGCAATATTTAGAAATCTGCTAAATAGGACTGGGCGCAGTGGCTCACGTCTTTAATCCCAGCACTTTGGGAGGCCAAGGCTGGCAGATCACGAGGTCAGGAGATTGAGACCATCCTGGCTAACAGGGTGAAACCCCACCTGTAGTCCCAGCTACTCTGGACACTGAGGCAGGAGAATCACTTGAACACAGGAGACAGAAGTTGCAGTGAGCCAAGATCGCACCACTGCACTCCAGCCTGGGCAACAGAGCAAGACTCCATCTCAAAAAAAAAAAAAAAAAGGAAAATCTGCTAAATAGTGTCATATAGTATTTTTAAGTCTATGCTTTCCAAGTTGTTGTTAAAATATTTATTATGGGGCTCAGCACAGTGGCTCATGCCTGTAATCCCAGCACTTTGAGATGCTGAGACAGTATCACTTGTGGCCAGGAGTTTGAGACCAGCCTGGGCAATGTAGCGAGATCCTGTCTCTACAAAAAAATAAAACATAATCAGGCATGGTGGCACATGTCTATAGACCTAGCTACTCAGGAGGCTGAGGCAGCAGGATCACTTGAGCCCAGGAGTTCAAGGCTATAGTAAGCCAAGATCACACCACTGCACCCCAGCCTAAGCAGCAGAGCAAGACCCTATCTCTAAAAATAAAAAAGAATATTTATTATTGGTTTTCTTGAGGAAAATGCAAGTAACAAGAAAAGGAACTTTTATAAGTCTTTAGATTTAGATATCAATTTTCAGAGATGAATACTATAAGAAAACTTTGAGCCTGGTAGAACCAGATAATCAATTCTGATTCCAATTCACTGGTAAAGATATATTCCTTAAAATCATTTATTTGATAAATCTAAAAAGTAGTTTTTGTAATGGCCATTTTATTGACTTGTTTATTTGAAAGGCAAATTTTGTCATACTGTGAACCTTTAGGAAATTATGGTCTCCTTTGCTTTAGAAATTTTATGAAGTAGGTAAAAATGGAATTGTAAGTTAAAACAGGAAGGTAGAACCTGCAGCTGTCTCTCTCTCAACAGCCTTGAAGGTATTAAGAACTTTCTGGCTTTCCATGTAACACAGTTTGAAAACCACTAATAGGATAGTCTTTATGATCTATTCTAGGCTCTAATATTCTACAATTCAGTGACCTTAATTATTTTCAGCAACTTTTTATTTTTTGTTTTTTATTTTTTTGAGACAGAGTCTCACTCTTTCGCCCAAGCTGGAGTGCAGTGGTGCTCTCTTGGCTCACCTCCCAGGTTCATGCCATTCTCCTGCCTCAGCCTCCTGAGTAGCTGGGACTACAGGCGCCCACCACCATGCCCGGCTAATTTTTTGTATTTTTAGTAGAGACGGGGTTTCACCATGTTGGCCAGGATGGTCTCGATCTCCTGACCTCGTGATCCGCCCACCTCAGCCTCCCAAAGTGCTGAGATTACAGGCGTGAGCCACTGCGCCCGGTCTATTTTGAGCAACATTTTAAGAAAACATCAGAAGTTGAAAGATGTATATGTGTCCCGTAACTCAGATCAGTAGGGCTTTGTGACACTATTTATTTCCTGTCACTAGGTGATGGTACTTTTTAAATGATTTGTGATTGACTTTTGGTACTTGGTCCTCAGTGTATTTTGATAGTGACTTCTTGATTTTCTGTTAGTTGTTTGTGTTCAATTTTTGTCTTTAATTTTTGTTTGTTTCAGAAAGGGCTAAGAACTCTGTGTATAGCATATAGAAAATTTACATCAAAAGAGTATGAGGAAATAGATAAACGCATATTTGAAGCCAGGACTGCCTTGCAGCAGCGGGAAGAGAAATTAGCAGATGTTTTCCAGTTCATAGAGAAAGACCTGATATTACTTGGAGCCACAGCAGTAGAAGACAGGTAAGTATCAGATAAGTAAACAAGATTATTTTTCTCTCATAAGAATTTTTGTAACCAAGTGTTCTAATATGTGGCATAAATTCTCTTTACTAACATCCTATGATAAATTAATATATTTAAGATCAAAGTAGAGAACTAAAGCCTTAATTTTTCCCAGTCAGTATGTACAATTTTTGTTCTAGCCAGATATCTGAAATAGATGAAAGAAACCAGCTCTCTATAGTTTTTTCTTATAGGCTTGAATCTTTAGAATACTCCTCAGCATGTCATGCAAACACTTGAAGCACCTGCTTAATTCTCCAACTTTCCCTCCTACCACTGTCTCCTTCTGCTTTATGTTTCAACAATACCAAACTGTCTCTGCATGCCATCTGTAGCTAAAACTATTCTGTTTTGTGCCTATGTTGGCCTTCTGCCTGGGTGATTCTTCCCTTCACCATCCCTCTGTGACTACCTATTCATAAAGTATAGCTTAGATATTAGTTCCACTCCAGTAAGACCTTTCCTGACACCTAAGAGGATTAAAAATTCTCTTCTTTGTGAAGTCTTATTGTAGGTAGTTCTGTTGTTGTCTTTGTGGCACTATATTTTAATTATTTGTTTAAAGACTTCTCCTCTGTTAACCTGTGAAATCCTTGAAGTCCATTTATTCTTTGTCTTTGTTCCCAGCACCTATCTCAATGTCTGTTTCACAGTTTCTTAAATTTAGCTGAATTCTGAGATTGAATTCTGCAGATTAAGTCTGTTGTTATGTTTGCCTCCACCACCTAGACCTAAGGGTGTTTGCATATTTTTAAAATCCAGGTTTTCATTTACTTTTTGGTTGTCCTTACAAGGTTTCTGAGAGTCACCTAAAGTTAGCTAGACCTTTATTTTCTACAGTCTGATTTTTGAACTATATGAGTGGTTTGAGTTTTTTTTTAAATCAAAATAAAAAGAGAAAAATCTTCTTTTTTGAAATGTAAGACTTCCTAATAAAACAGGAGTTTATGAAGAGCACGTAGTTTCATCCTATAAATAGCAACTTTGAAGATACATTCTTAATATATGAAATTGTAGATTTGAATTGGTTGATTTTGTGTTAACCAATCACCAATCTGTTTATTCATGTTTCTTAATGAGAGGAAATTCCAGTTATATTGCTATGTGATGTAGTAACATGCATAGGTCAAGGAGTTTAGAATTATCCTTAAATATACTATGTAGTTTAGCTTAAAATACAGTCATAAAAGTATTCTCTACTACTAATTTGTTTCTTTTCAGACTACAAGATAAAGTTCGAGAAACTATTGAAGCATTGAGAATGGCTGGTATCAAAGTATGGGTACTTACTGGAGATAAACATGAAACAGCTGTTAGTGTGAGTTTATCATGTGGCCATTTTCATAGAACCATGAACATCCTTGAACTTATAAACCAGAAATCAGACAGCGAATGTGCTGAACAATTGAGGCAGCTTGCCAGAAGGTAAGAATATAGGTACCTGTATCGTACCTTTCAGGGGTTAGCAAACTGCGGTTCCCTGGGCCCGATGATATAGCCCACTGTCTCTGCCTGTTTTTTACAGCATGTTAGCTAAAAGTAGTTTTTACATTTTTTGATAGATAAATAGAAATCCAAAGAATAATAATATTTCATGAAGTGAAAAGGATATGAAATTCAAATTCCAGTGTCTATAAAGTTTGATTGGAACACAATCACTTTCATTTGTTTACATATTATCAACGAGTGCTTTTACATTACAGCACCAGAATTGAGTAGTTGCAGCAGAGACTTTACAAAATACTTCTCTTCAACTTCACACTGCTGTTTGATACGCTGCAAATCACAGTGAGATACATATAATGTGATAGTGTTTGGAGTGCCATGCATAGCACCATATCGCGACATTTTACCATTTTTTATTGTCAGTATATGGCCATCATATCAAAACAAGAAAAGAAAAGTGGACTTTTAACATTATACTTTTTTTTAAAATCACCTTGGATAGGGGATTATTTTATTTTTGAATTAGATGGCAAAGCATTGTTTATTATGCATTGATATGTTAGCTGTGCTACCTGTTTGAAAAGACATTTTCAAAGATGAATTATAAATCTCATTACATACAGTTCTATCATATTGAAATGTAAAAATCTCGTTACAGATGGGCATTAACAGATGAACATTTGCAATGTTAACTTTGAACCCCAGTTAAACAAAATATTATCCCTTGCCCAAAAGAAATATTTTCATTCTTCTCATTAGTAAACCTCTCTTATTTAAAAAATTATACTCAATGATTGCTACATTCTTAGTGAAAATTTTGTTGAGATTTTTTTCCTCTCATTCGATAACTACCTATATCCTCAATTTTGCCTCTTGGCCCACAAAACCTAAAATTGAAATATTTACTCTCTGGCCCATAACGGGAAACATTTGCCAACCCCTGATCTAGTTTGCATGACCAAACTGGGAAATTAAGCTGCATTTTACTGTTCAAGATTATTTCATAAGAATTTATACTCTAAATTCTATCTTTTTTGTAAATCCATGCTTTATGGGCATATCAAAGTTTTGCCGCATATGGGGGCAAGTGATGCCCCATTTAACACAGTCTAATTTTTCACAGTAAACTAGGGAGGGCTTCATTCGAGTCTCAGGGCTGCTTGCATGTAAGTGTGTTAGGTCTCCTGCAGGTTTCTGTTGTTTGCTGTCTTGTGATACTAATCCAGAAAAATAAACACAGAGAGACAATACCATAGTTGTTAATATACATACAGTGTTTTATATTTGTATTTTTTTTTTTTTTTTTTTTGAGATGGAGTCTCGCTCTGCCGCCCAGGCTGGAGTGCAGTAGCCGGATCTCAGCTCACTGCAAGCTCCGACTCCCGGGTTCATGCCATTCTCCTGCCTCATCCTCCCGAGTAGCTGGGACTACAGGCGCCCACCACGTCGCCCGGCTAGTTTTTTTGTATTTTTAGTAGAGACGGGGTTTCGCCATGTTAGCTAGGATGGTGTCGATCTCCTGACCTCGTGATCCGCCCGTCTCGGCCTCCCAAAGTGCTGGGATTACAGGCTTGAGCCACCGCGCCCAGCCTATATTTGTATTTTTTATGCAGGCATTTATGTGATACCAAAGTCTGGATTTCATCTTTTTAAAACCTATTTAAGAGACATTTTTAAAAGACCATACAGGGTTATTTTGTTGTTGTTATTGTTGTTGTTTGTTTGTTCGTTTGTTTTCTGAGACAGAGTTTCACTCTTGTTGCCCAAGCTGGAGTGCAGTGGTGCACTGGGTTCACCACAACCTTCGCCTTGAGGGTTCAAGTGATTCTCCTGCCTCAGGCTCCTGAGTAGCTGGGATTACAGGCATGCATCACCATGCCTGGCTAATTTTGTATTTTTAGTAGAGACGGAGTTTCTCCATGTTGGTCAGGCTGGTCTCGAACACCTGACCTCAGGTGATCTGCCTACCTCGGCCTCCCAAAGTGCTAGGATTATAGGTTATATTATATACAGGCCGCCCCCAGCCTGTATAGGGCCTTTTTAAAATATCTCTTAAATAGGGTCACACTGGATCTTTGAGTGCAAAAAGACAATTGATTTAGCTAATTATACTACAATTTGGGGACAATGTCAACAACATTGTGGCTGTTTAAACATTTAAATACTGCAATATCATGAACTCCCTAAAACACAGAAATTAATTGCTTAGAATCATTTACTTTATATATGCCTTTTTAAATATTTTTTTCTAGCTGGGCACAGTGGCTCATGCCTGTAATCCCAATACCCTGGGAGGCTGAGGTGGATCGCTTGAGCCCAGGAGTTTGAGATCAGCCTGGTCAATATAACAAGACCCTGTCCCCACAAAAAATTTAAAAATTATCCAGGTGTGGTGGCGTGTACCTGTAGTCCCAGTTACTCTGGAAGCTGAGGCAAGAGGATCACTTGAGTCTAGAAGTTCAAGGCTACAGTGAACTGTGCTCTCGCCTAAAAAATAAAAATAATTTAAAAAAATTTTTTCTGATTATAAAAATAATAAATGTCTACTTAAAAAATGCTGAAAATTGTAAAGCTTATGCAATGGTTAATAACATAATAAAGTCATCAGAAGATTATTATTTGTAATTTAGGCTATTTAAGTCTTCTGTGTATAGGTGGTTTTAACAAATATGCTAATCATTAGTATTTGTTTTCTTTTTTGTACAAAAGCTGTATTACAAAACGAAGACTATACTCTTAAAGTGAATTTTACGCTTGCCATCTTAGTCTCTTTGTGCTGCTGTAACAAAATACCTGAGACTAGGTAATTTATAAAGAACAGAAATTTATTTCTCACAATTCTGGAGGCTGGGAAGTTGAAGATCAAGACACCAGCAAGCTGTATAGTGAGGGCTACTCCCTGTTCCAAAATAGCGCCTTATTGCTGCATCCTTCTGAAGGGAGGATTGCTGTGTCCCCACATGGTGGAAGGGATGAAAGGCAAGAGAGGGCAAATCTCTGAAACCTCTTTTATCAATTTATTAATGCCCTCTTTTATCAGGGCATTAATTCCTTCATGAAGGCAAAGCCACTATGACTTAATCGCTTCCCAAAAGGCCCCGCTTCATAACAATGGGGGTTAACTCTCCACGTTAATTTTGAAAGGGATACGACATTCAAACCATAGCACTTGCTATGTGAAGTTTATGTTACATTTTAGAGATACCTTTTGATGGAATACATTTTATGAGATAACCATAAAAGTCAATAGACCCATTCATTCAGACTTTCAGGAAGTATCTATTCTAAAAATCTTGATAAAAATCTTCTGTTGCACAAAGAATTTTGTACCTTTGAAAACTTTAGTATATATATCCATTCCTTCACAAAGATATATTGTCACCTGTCTAGGCATTTGGAACTGAGACATAAGGTGTGTTGTTTATGCCATGGATACTTACAGTGTGTAGGGAAAACAGAAAAGTAAATACGCTGTCATAGTCCTATCCCTACAGAACTGTATCTGAGGCAAGAACAGAAGCTCTGGGAGGACAGAAGAGAGAAGCCTAGCCTAGACTAGGGGTACCAGGGAGAGCTCTGAACAACCAATGACTATGTTGCCTCCTGTGGGGCCAGATGTTCACTGGACAGAGAGTGACACAAAGAAGCAAAGGGGAGGCTGGACACAGTGGCTCATAATCCCACGGGCACAGTGGCCAATAACCCCAGTACTTTGGGAGGCCAAGCCAGGCAGATCACTTGAGTCTAGAAGTTCAAGACCAGCCTGGGCAACATAGTGAAACCCCATCTCTACAAACAGTACAAAAATTAGACGTGTGTGGTGACACATACCTTTAGTCCCAGCTTCTTGGGAGGCTGAGGTGGGAGGATGGATTGAATCAGGGAGGTTAAGGCTGTAGTGAGTTGTGATCACAGCACTGCGCTCCAGCCTGGGTGACTGAGTTGCTGTGTCAGAAAAAGAAAGGCAGCAAAGGGGGCAGTGCATGCAGATTCTCAGAGCTGAGAGAGAGGAGGGCATATTCAAGGAAGTAATTAGAAAGTATGGCCAGGGAGTGGTATAGATGGGAGAGGGTATGAAGAGTGAGAGGGTATGAAGAGTAGTGATGCATGAGGGCTATAGAGATGAGTAAATGCTACCTATGTGCCAGAGATGTAGGTGCTTTTCCATATTTCTTAAATATTATTCCATGGATTGTAAGATCATAATGTGATTCATGAAGCCTGTCCAGAGGAAAACCTAATTGCATGTGCCTTGGAAACTTTTCCTAGGAAAATAATCTCTGTCCCACTCTTGACTGCTAGCATTTCTGAGGCCTGTTGCTCAGGTAGTGCTTTGAACAGGCTGAAGACATTGGAGTTAGCACAAGTTGCCAAATAAAGTTTGGCCAATAGGGAAGAAAAGTAGTCTATATAGGTGTTGATTTCAGATATTGGAGAATTAGTAATAATGAGAAAAATACATTTTATAAAACTTTATGGTGTAAAGTGAATTGCTTACCACTTATAGCTATAGTACAACACAACAGTGATTAGGCATACTATGAAAGACTTTGCTTTAACTTATGAAAGTTTCTTATTATAAGACTAAAATCTATCAATGTATATTTAGCTTTTATACCTTGTGCTCATTTAGTAGTCTTCCCACTTCTTATTTTTAATTGGAGGGATAGTTTTCAGCAGAGTCTGCTATTCTGTGAACCTTTGGTGCTTTTCTGTGGTGTATATAGCACAGTGCTGCACTGAGTACTGGCTTTCAACAACATAAAGGAGCTTACATCAAAATGTAAATCTAGGTATACTTCCTGCATCAAGAAAGTGTTATTACCAAAGAATTACGGGGGAAGCAGTTTAATAAAATAGTGTGCTTAGTGATTTTGTTGATTTACATTCTGGTGTAGGCTCCTTATCTCTTCCTGGCAACAAATAGTTTGCCCGCCTTCCAGCAGTGAGACTGTACTTGGAGTAGCATATGCCCACGTGTGAGGTGTTATCCATCTTCTGCCACAGTAATATCTGGCATTACAATCCATCATCGGTTTCCTACTGCACGACAGTACTCTTCCTTCATTCTTTTCTTTGCTTGTTATGCGTGTGGTGAATCTTGCTCATGGATTTTCCTGAACATCCTTGATTTCATATAGTTTTTTTTAAATTTTAATTAGGATTTGCTGAATGTTAAAATAATGGTTTGATTTTTGTAAGACTTTTCATACAATTTGGGAGAATATCCTCAGATTATGTATTACAATTCACATTTTAGAAAATATAATTACTGTATCTATATCAGTTCATTGTAAAATTGAATATTAGGCGGGGCACAGTGGCTCACACCTGTAATCCCAGCACTTTGAGAGGCTGAGACAGGCGGATCGCTTGAGGTCAGGAGTTTGAGACCAGCCTGGGCAACATGGTGAAACCCCATCTCTACTAAAATAACAAAAATTAGCCAATCATGGTGGCTCATGCCTATAGTCCCAGATAGGAAGCTGAAGTGAGAGAATCACTTAAGCCCAGGAGGTCAGGGCTGCGGTGAGCTGCTATACTCCAGCCTGGGTGACAGAGCAAGACCCTGTTTCAAAAAAAAAGAAAAATTGAATATTATCTGTTTTACTCATTAGTGACTCAGTTCTGCTTAATTTTAAACTTAAGGTAATAAAACAGTTTGTTTCCTGACATAACAGTCTTGTAACAGTAAGGGTTGTGGGTAAAAGATCCATCTTTCAGTAAGAATGTGTTGTTCTATATGAGTGTAATAATACGGCTTCAAAGTATCTTACAGAGAATATAATTATTTTCTCTTTTAGAATTACAGAGGATCATGTGATTCAGCATGGGCTGGTAGTGGATGGGACCAGCCTATCTCTTGCACTCAGGGAGCATGAAAAATTATTTATGGAAGTTTGCAGAAATTGTTCAGCTGTATTATGCTGTCGTATGGCTCCACTGCAGAAAGCAAAAGTATGTATATGTGTTATAAAAAGTCCCTTAAAGCTATTTAGATATAAACATATTATTTAAGGTTAATGCCTTACATAGTTCCATTTTATGGTGTGCAATATATAAATTTTGCCAAGAGTCAATCACATATTGTAAATTTTAACCATGCACATCAGACTTCTGGAATTCTCAGAGTGAGTTTCAACTATTCATAGTGACCGAGAAAACCTGTGATGAGTAGCAGCTTGTGATCTTGCAGAAATTAAACTGTGATAACTAATGTTTCCCAAGTTAGCTACTTAGCAAGTGAAGGAGCCTAGGAAACATCAATTACTTGCACCTTTAGATGGTTCTGTTGATCTCCGTTTATTCTTGCATTCTCGTGAAGTGATAATTCTTTGTTATAGTGATGTATAGTGATACAACATTCTCATGAAGTGATAATTCTCTGTTACTTTTGGCTGTAAAATGATAGAGCTTTAGTGTAAAAAGTTGAAAAGCCAATTTACTTGTAATATAAAGCTTATGTATAGGAAATATTTAAATTTTAGCTACCTATGTGATTCAAGTGAAAGCCTATATAAACATTTTTTATAATTCTAAATTTGGAATTTGAGGTCTTAGACTATTTTTCACAAATATCCTTTGCAATGCACATCTGAATACTGATTATTTCCCGTATAGGTCTAATAAATTAGACATCCAATTTTTTGGGCTTCATGGAATTTTGTTACAGTGCCGATATTATGACAATTCATGTACCCCAGTCTGTGGAGACTAAAACTGGAGACCAAACAGAGCAAATACCCAGGTTCTTTATAAAAGTACATTTAAGAATTCCAAAGAAACGTTTCTTTTGAGTTCATTGAATTTAATCTTGATTGATTTTTTAAATTCTTAAAATTTTATTACAAGAGGAAACAATTATCTTCTTTCATATCAAATGAAAAAATAATTTCTTAAAAAAATTTGCCTAACAGTTCAATTAAGTGCAGTCTTTTTTTACACTATTATTAAGCCTTCTAAATATTTAAGCTATATTTGAAAGATTCTTGTTTCTCATCATAAAATCCAAAGAGAATTCCGTTTTTGTTATAACATTTCTGAAAGACATTTCTAAAAGCTTAATGGAGACACCCTCAAAAAAATGAACCTCAATGCATATTATTGTCTAATATAAAATTAAATATTTATTTCATTAGTGTTCTTACTAGAGTCATTTCAGATAAATGATTATATAAATGCAAGAAAATTGAAATTGTGTCATAAATAACTAATTCATTATGTCTTTCAGGTAATAAGACTAATAAAAATATCACCTGAGAAACCTATAACATTGGCTGTTGGTGATGGTGCTAATGACGTAAGCATGATACAAGAAGCCCATGTTGGCATAGGTGATTGATTTTTCCTGAAAAGTTTTTCCTGAACTTTTAAAGTTGGTAGTATTACTTGGTGGTTTTGAATTTTCTTTTTGTAGATTAAAGTGCGGTATCAAATTTGTGAATGAAAACTAAATGCAACATGGTAATAATATAGCACAGTGTGCCCCATCAGAAACTTACTATAATTAAGCCCACTGGTTAGTATATTTTCATTCCAAATTTTAGTTTCAGATTTTAAAGGAAATAAATACCACATTAGTGAATTTTATCTTTGCCAATTCTTTTTCATAATAAAAGTAGCTTTATTTTTACATGCCATTTTGTACCTTTTAAAGTACTTCACATGTTATTTTATCCTTTTTAAATTCTAAATTTGTGATTTACATAGTTGCACTTACAGTTCTTGTTTTAGAATCTTACTGTTAACTCCGTTTATTTATGAATCTAAAGATCCTACAGTCCTTTTTAAAGATAATTATAAAGACAGGAAATTGCACCAAACTGCAATAAAAATACAAAATTTCAAGTAGTTTCTCATTTTAATAATCTTTATCCTTATTCTTTTCTATTTTTGCCTAAAACTTTCATTAGATTCAGACTGCTAGTATCATTTCATTATATTTAATTTATTAATCCTTTCCTTTTTAGCCATATAATCTTATTGTAGAAATACAGAGCAAAATGAAAAGTATGGGCATGGTGTTTTTTATGGAAGGATAAAATTTGAGAGTTAAGCTAATTCCTGTTCTGGAATAGTCTCTATAATGTGCTGAATGGGTAGTTATCAGGTCTGATATTTTCTGTGTGCCTCTCAAATCAACTCCTTCCTCTTTCAGATAATTAACTCTTCATTTTGAAAACTTAATTTTCCTTCTAGTTTGTATACCGTTATTTTCCATAAATCTTCATAGCAATTTGATGATAACTTCCTATACCATACATTTAAAGCCATAAAAAAACTACAGTATTTATAACAGTTTGATTCTGTAATGATAACAGGCAGACCAGTGACTAGAATACATTCAAGCATCTGGAAGTTTAGAATATAACAAAGGAGATATTTCATATAAGTAGGAAAACAAATTATATAGTAAAAAAATGAATGGATAAAACTGATTAGTGATTGGAAAAAAAGAAAAGTTGAGTCTCTTTCTGTTACTTATAACAAAACAAATTCAAGATGGATTAGGATTTAAATAACTTACAAAGACCCTAAAAAGTAATAGAAGAAAATTTAATGAATAATTCTGTTATTTGAGGTGTGGAAGAATCTTTTGAGGACAGCACCAAAGCAAGGAACTATAGTTAACTATAGGGAAAAGATCATGCAGAGGTAAAAGCTCCCAAAACAAATTTTAAAAACAAAGGACAAACTAGTAAAGAGTATTTGTAAAATAGGTGACAAAGTTTTAATAATCCTGGTCTACAAAGTATTAACAAATGAATGAGAATAAGAAAAACATTCCAGTAGAAATAATGCGGAAGGATGTGAGCAATCAATTGTCACAAAAGGAGAAATCTAAAAAGAATACTAAATGTATGAAAAAAAATGTTTAGTTTCTCTAACATTCCAAGGAATGGAAGTTAAAATTTCCTATCAGATTGGCATCCATTATAAACCTTGATAAACCTGGAGTTGGTAAAGGTATAGATTAACAAATGGTCTTATACAATGTTATTGGGAGCATAAATTGGTATGCCCTGCATTATTATTCAAAACAAAATTTTAAATGTATGCCTATTGACATTGCAATTATGCATGCAGGAATTTCTTGTAGGAAAAAAAAATTGAGCATGTTGATAAAGATATACATTACAAGTATACATTTTAAGCAGTGTCCGTAGTCTGTGAAGCAACAAAAGCAAGTTGTAAAACAATCCTTTTTTTTTTTGGTATAGAGCTTTGCTCTTATTTCCTAGGCTGGAGCGCAATAGCCCGATCTTGGCTCACGGCAACCTCCATCTCCTGGATTCAAGCGATTCTCCAGCCTCAGCCTCCTAAGTAGCTGGGATTACAGGTGCCCGCCACCATGCCCAACTAATTTTTGTATTTTTAGTAGGGATGGGGTTTCACCATTTTGGCCAGGCTTGTCTTGAACTCCTGACCTCAGGTGATCCACCTGCCTTGGCCTCCCAGAGTGCTGGGATCCTACAGACTTGAGCCACCGCCCCCAGCCTGAGCCACTGTGCCCAGCCTGAGCCACATTTTTATAGATGTTTTTGTATGTATGAAACACATACACACACAGACATGAAATAAGCAGAAAGAAAATTTCTAAAAGAATGCAGACTAAAAACAGGGGTTTTCTCTAGGGATTATGAATACAGTTTTTTTTTTTTTTCATTGCTTATACATTTTGGAACACTTTCATCCTTTTGTGACAAAAGTTTTAGTTTTGAAAAATAATTTTTAAAAGTTGCTTCTAGATTGAAAAATACAAACTTGGCAATGACTTCTCTTTTGAAACCTTAAGGAATATTGTAACCATTAAAAAAGTATTCATATTTGTCAGATTAAATGATGCACTGATTTCAAATGATATTGTACATTTTTAAAAATTTATTTTAAGTTCACATTTTCCTTTTAAAAAGCACACTTTGACTTATTCATGAAAGTGTTAAGCATGCTTATTTTGCCAATCTCACATGACTCAATTTGAATATTTTTTATATTCATTGAAAATAGTGAAGTATTTAAGTATTTTACAGCATTTTGTCCGTCAGAAGTCTGTTACCCAGTACTTGTGCTAATTAGTGTAATATTGATGTTCCTGCTAAATCCTTAACTTTCACTATTACTTTTTATATTGTATTTTATCTTTTTATATTCTAATTCTTTGGAAATTGGTGTTACGTGTCTGATAAATATCGTAGCTTTATATTAATTACATATTCAAGTAGAGCAACCTTTTGGACATCTGTTGTATATTAGGATTTAAAGTTCCTAAGTGCATGTTCAACTAATATAAATAAGATATTTGCAGATTTATCATGAAAATTACACCTACCAGTGAACGCATCTTTGTCCCTTTTATTATAGGAATCATGGGTAAAGAAGGAAGACAGGCTGCAAGAAACAGTGACTATGCAATAGCCAGATTTAAATTCCTCTCCAAATTGCTTTTTGTTCATGGTCATTTTTATTATATTAGAATAGCTACCCTTGTACAGTATTTTTTTTATAAGGTGAGTTTCATGTATTTAGAACCAATTATTGATACAGTAATATGAAGTTTCAATTTAAGGAATGTTATAACTATATACATTTTTCTTTAAAATGGTTTCAGTAAGTACAAATAACAGTATTTTGTCATGAATCTATTCTATACTGACAGAAAGCATATCAGTGGTTGCCTGTGGCCCACGGGTTCCATGCAAATTGGAACACAGTACATTTGATATCTTTAAAGTTATTTTGTCCTGAACCAGCAATAAGTTTTAACACCAATATAATGGTCTCAAGTAGAGGTTTTTAGCTGGTTTTATGCCATGAATGACCCTTTAGTAGTCTAGTGAAATGTGTGAGCTCCTCGATATAGAGCTTTTATGTGCATAAAGTAAAATACATAGGGTTACAAAGAAACAAATTATGTTGAAATACTGTCCTATCTTTGGGTCCTTTTGTATAAGGTGGGAGTCTGTAGAACCCACATTAAGAGCCCCTGTTACCGATATATTTAATAACACCAGAGTGTACTATGTTGCATATATTTATGTAATTGATAGCTACAATCCAGTAGCATTGTAGATTGTAGATAGAACACATGTAGATTGCATATTGCTATAAGATGATGATGGCAGTTTTTTTCTAACTTATTTTTCTAGCTTTTACTTGTAATATGAGTATATTGAGATGGGAAGAAGTTTTGATAGTTTGATTTATTGTGTGTTTTAAACATTTTTGTGTTGTAAAGATATCATAGCCCTAAAGTTTAAGTAAATCTTACTTATTGTACTATTATGAAAAGTATTGAGTAATAGTTTGAAGATTGTAAATTCAAAATTATAGTATTGCTTGACAATGAGAGGAGTCAAGGGTTTTTTCATTCTGATAAAATGGGAATCCTGCATTCGTGTTATATATAGACAAGTCCTTATCCTTTACTTACCATACCAGCTGAGATTGTTTTTGGATACTTTAAAGCCATTGTTTTTATTTTTTATTGTGTCTTGTAGACCTAAATGTTTTAATTATTTTCCATTTAATCTTGTTTTTCAGAATGTGTGCTTTATCACACCCCAGTTTTTGTATCAGTTCTACTGTTTGTTTTCTCAACAAGTAAGTAAATAGAAACTTGTGTTTTGTCCTTTTAGAGTAAGGTATTTATGTTCGGACTTTGATAGATGTTTGAAGAGACTTTTTTCATTTTTCTTAGTCCTGCAGGGAACCAGACAAAACTGTTTAGTATATTTAACCAGCATAATATTCATAATATTTATTTATTCTGGTTTTCAGTTTGAGGTAAGTGTTAATACCAAAATATAATTCTGGATGCTTTTAAAAATAGATAATAACCCTTAACAGCTTATGAGAGAATTTTGATAACTTATTTGTGATATTCCTGTAAAATCCAAATGAAGCCAGGCCAGATAACTTGGAGGTTCACCTCATTTTTGTTTTTGGTTCGAAATGTCTTAGATTTGGAAGGAGCAATAGTGATTTAGTCCAGGGATGACATATAGGTTTTATCTCAGAAGCTCCCTTTAAATAATTGATGGGGCACCTAGAGTATATTGAAAAGGTTTCTAAAGCTGCAGGCTCAGAGGGAAAATGTAATTTGTTAGCAGTAGTTGTAATGGGCACAGGGTAGGTCTTTGTTTGCATGCATGTCCCATGTTTACCAGTCCTGATCTACTTCGTTTTAATTTCTAGAAAAGAAAAATGAAATCCACAGTAATTAAGTAACTTGCCTTGCTAACTTAATGACTAAACCATGACTTTGACCTACTGCTTCTGACTAATGTGGCAGGCACCCTTTTCACATAGCATACTATACATCTCAAATTGATCAAGACATTAGTTCTAATTTATTGAAAAAAACAAGAGCTTTATTATCTTAGGTTTTTCATGAGTTTTTCCTATTCTTAATTGCTGTTTTATCCTGTTTACAACCTGTAGCTCTAAATTCCAAATATTTGCTTGGGCGTTGATTACCAGTAAAAGTTTGTTTACCTGAATGAACCAAAGAATGTGGTAAGACAATATGATAAGGAAAACTGACCTATTTTGATTAGGTTTTCTGGAGAGTTTATAGTGTAATTTGGGAGGCAGTATTAATAACAATAAAAACAATATGTAAAGCATAGGCAAAGTGCTAAGTGATTAGTACCAACAGTGGTACCTGTGACTGTTTAGAGGAGCAGGATATTAAGGACTTAAGCCATCGTGCAGAGTTTCATGGAAGAAGATAGTCTTGTTCAGTGCCTTAAAGGAAGGGTAGGATGTAGAAAGGGAGACAAAGCCATGAAAGGTAAACTATATGTGTTGGATGGGGAACAAGTAGTAAGATGTCTGGTATACATAGAGAAGAATTATATAAAATTACTTCACAGTGATCAAATTGTGAAGAATCTTGAAATGTTGATCTAACTCACTGTAATTCCAGAAGCACCTGACATAGCAAAATATTCCAGTTCTCACAAAGAGTATCAACCTGGAAACATTATATGTTTATATCAATATTAAAAACAAATTAGAATTATTTAATTGGAGTTACTAAAATGGATTTTAGTGTAAATTTTTAAAACTGTTTAATTTTGTTTTTAATATGCATAGTTGTGATATATGCATAATAGTAATGCATAATTCAGAATCTCAACATTCCTACCAATTTCTGTTTCTAGACGTTGTATGATGGCGTGTACCTGACTTTATACAATATTTGTTTTACTTCCCTACCTATTCTGATATATAGTCTTTTGGAACAGCATGTAGACCCTCATGTGTTACAAAATAAGCCCACTCTCTATCGGTAAGTATTTTCTGGTATTAAATGGCCTTCTCAGTTTTTTTAAGTAAAAAATAAGCAGATTTATTTATGTCTTGGTGATTAATGCTTTCCTAAGGAAAGTTCTTCAGTTGTCGTATGATTTACAGTTGTTGAATATCAGAGAAAAAAGGTTCTTTCAAAGACAAAATTTGATTTAATTTTTCCAGTGTTTTTTAAGAATGAGCACTTTCATCCTGGGAATGCACTGGGCAGTTGTTTAATTTGCACTTACTGTCGCAACCAGTAATATTCTATTTCATGTGCACAAAAGAAGTTATTTATAATTGATAATCTCTAGAATTCCTAAAGGTTAGTGTTTTTTCTACTGTTAGCAAAATTTATGTAATAATTAGTGCAAAATCCAGAGGTGAGGACATTAATTCCCACCCCAGATTCTCTGCTTTATTCCTGCTTCCCCAGAACCAAGTAATCACAGAGATGTGACTGGGACCTGTTCCTCAGTACCAGCTATGGTATTCGCCATAAGCTATTACAGAGGTAGCTATTGAAGTACCACTTATAGAGGCATCTCATTATCTAGATTTGGATTAATTGATTTTGATTCCTCAGGTTATCTAGGACAGGGCTTGACCTAAGATTGGCATATATTGTTCTTCCCATAATAGCTATTATTAGAAGGGAAGTTAGGAGCATCAGTGCTGAACCTAACTCAGATAACCTCACTAAAAAGAGACCATTATGGCAGAGTGACTGAATGTTAACAGAAGAATATAATAACAGATAAATCAACTTTTCAAAATTAAAGTGAAGTATTATGCCTATATCATAATTCTTTTTTTCTTTTTTGAGACAGGAGCTTGCTATGTCACCCAGGCTGGAGTGCAGTAGCAAGATCGTAGCTCACTGCAGCCTCAGTCTCCCAGGCTCAAGCAATCCTCCCGTCTTAACCTCTGGAGTAACTGGGATTCCAGGCACACATCACCATGCCTGGCTAATTTTTTAAAATTTTTATTTATTAATTTTAGTAGAAACAAGGTTTTGCTGTGTTGCCCAGGCTGGTCTCAAACTCCTAGTCTCAGGTGACCCTCCTGCCTTGGCCTCCCAAAGTGTTGGGATTACAGGCATGAGCCACCATGCCCAGCCTATCATATTTCCTTTTTTTTTTTCCTTTTGAGACAGAGTCTCGCTCTGTCGCTAGGCTGAATGCAGTGGCATGATCTGGGCTCACTGCAACCTCTGCCTCCCGGGTTGAAGCGAGTCTCCTGCCTCAGCCTCCCAAGTAGCTGAGACTACAGGTGCGTGCCACCACGCCCAACTAATTTTTGTATTTTTTGTAGAGATGGGATTTCACCATGTTGGCCAGGATGATCTTGATCTCTTATCCTCGTGGTCTGCCTGCCTTGACCTCCCAAAGTCCTGGGATTACAGGCGTGAGCCATTGTGCCAAATGTTCATATCTCTTTATCAAATGAAGAGATGTATTTGAATATATTATGTGAACTATAAGCTATTAAACAGATGTATGATATTATAAGTAGTGGTTTGTAAATTTGTATTTACTTATTCTTTGTGCTAATATTTTCAAACAATTTTAAATTTAAAATACCTTGTTTTTTAATTATCAAATTATAATAATTGTTTAGTAGGCAAATAATAAATGATCCCTAATGTGTTTCTTTTTCTCTTCTTCTTTTTAACAGAGACATTAGTAAAAACCGCCTCTTAAGTATTAAAACATTTCTTTATTGGACCATCCTGGGTTTCAGTCATGCCTTTATTTTCTTTTTCGGCTCCTATTTACTAATAGGGAAGGATACATCTCTGCTTGGAAATGGCCAGGTAAAGTATATAGTTTTTTTTAAAGAATGTTTGTTAATATTTCATGGGTTTTTTATAACTTTTGTCATAAAGTAAAATTCAAATTATAGAACTTCAAGTATTAAAATGTAAATATACAAAGATTTACATTTTGGGGGTTAAATAATAAAGTTTCATACAAATGAAAATTGACAGGCAATACAGTGTAATCTCAAAATGAAACTCAAGTTACTAGACAATATTCAAAAATTAGCTCACACAGGGGATATGTTATTGCCCCTGCATGCTGTTCACCTTAGTATTGTGTTTTATTGATAGCTGCCATTTATTTGGTATTTACTTTTGTGCTAAGTACTTTATGTGCCCCATCTCCATTAGTCCTCCCAATAATCCTATTAGGGAGGTATTATTACTCCCATTTTTCAGATGAGAAATGAGGACTTAGTGTTTGCTTTTAATTGCATTGTTGTTTGCCTAGGAAATGCTACCATACTTTTCATTGCACACTCACAATTCTCAATAGATGTCATAACTTAGTATTTAATTTGGCCACTTTTCTAAAGTATGAAATTAGGGAAGAGTGCATTTTCGATAGTACACTGTTACACTGTGTTCTCATTGGAGTGCTCATGTTGAGAGACTCTTGGCAGAGCTAGACCTCTCTTCCAAGGCTTAGCTAAATGGATTAGGAAGAAAAGAAATGACAGCAGTTGTAGGGACTCTGGTGGACTGGAAATGATTGTCACTTTTAGTTTCCCTTTTCCATTCCCACCACTTAAGTGTTGCAAAATATGTTTGGAGATACAGACATACAGAATTTGAAATTGGAACACTATAAAGTTTTACCTGCTCAACAGATCTTTATTGAAGACCAGCTATTCCCAAGTACTATACTAGGCTCTGGTAAGTAACTTGGTCATGGAGCTTAGAATCTTGAAAAGGATACAGAAAATGAGCAAGTAAACTAATAACAAAATACACCGGTGTAGTAAAGGAAATGGGTTTCAAATGTAGAGGCCTTAACTGTGCAAAATCCCTTTATATTGTAGAATAGGGACATAAATATAATTGCCAGTTCACTTTTGAGGACATATTTAGACTGATGTGGATGAAAATATGAATCTTGTAGCATAAAGCTTACAGCACTTCCCAAATAATAACTACTTTTTGTTGAGTTTTTTTCTCTATGCCTGGTACATTATGTGCGTTTGCTCTAACTTTGTATGAGAAAAATATCATTATTAATTTTACATGTTAGAAAATTAACCTCAGAGAGGTTAAGAAACTTGCCTAAGTTCACACAGTAAGCAAATTTCAGTAATAGAATTCAGACTCAGATCTATGTGACTTTAAAACCTACATGCTTAGTCATGATTCTCAATTCTTTTGAGAAACAACTGTTAACCTGGTGCCCTTCTGCACAGTCTTACCATCAGTGCAATTGCCATCAAATATATAGACATATGAATGAATATGCACACTTCCACCTTAAATAGTGGGGTGAAAACCAGAGAAAATTAAGACAGGAGGAGAGTTAAGAAGAAGGAAATTTGGATCTTCATCATTGGATGAAAAGGACATTAAAGATATCTTGTATTGCTAGTCACTACTTTTTTTAATTTTTAAAAGTAATAGGTGCCCATTGTGATAAGTTTGAAGCTTGTAGGAAAAAGTATAAAGAAAATGAATCACCTGGTGGCCCTCTACCCAGATATTATTACTTTTATTATTTTTACATATGTTTCAATTCTTCCTTTATGCTATTTTCATTAACCTCATAATTTGTATCCCTTCTTAACATTGTAGCCTAAGTGATTTTGTATGTTATTAAAAATGCTCACGCCTGTAATCCCAGCACTTTGGGAGGCTGAGGTGGGTGGATCACGAGGTCAGGAGATCGAGACCATCCTGGCTAACATGGTGAAACCCCACCTCTACTAAAAATGCAAAAAACTAGCCGGCGTGGTGGCGGGCGCCTGTAGTCCCAGCTACTTGGGAGGCTGAGGCAGGAGAATGGCGTGAACCCGGGAGGCGGAGCTTGCAGTGAGCCGAGATTGCGCCACTGCACTCCAGCCTGGGCGAGACTGAGCGAGACTCCATCTCAAAAAAAAAAAAAAAAAAAATGCTTCAAGAACATTTTTCATGATTACATAATACTCTATTACATTGTCATAATTTAAGTATTCCCTTAATTTGAGAATTTGTTTCTAATTTTTAGTAACTTTTTAAAATAAAATCTTGAACATTCTTTATGCAAAAGATAAAACCTTAGTGAAGGATAAATTGTTATTGGCCATGAGTATGAAAGCTTTTTTCTCTTTACTGTCTATTGAAATTAATCTGCCACTCCCTACCCCCAATACTAAGTATAGTAATAAAGAAGCACACGTTAGAGTCAGAACTGGATTCATATCCTGGCATCTGTAGCTATCGTTTGAGTGATTTGGGATGAGTTAACCTCTCTCAGACTCAGTTTTCTCACCTGTAAAAAGGCACATAATCCTCACCTTATAGATTTGCTGTGAGGATTAAATGACATATTATTTGTAGAGCATTAAGCATAGTGGCTAGCATATAGAAGTATTCACTACATCTTAGCAGTGTTCATTGTTATTTTTACTATTAAATCATTATATTGAAAGATCCTGTCCTACTCAATACCACCTGGTCTAATTCTCCCAGAAACTCTCTCTTAACTGTGAAAATCACCTTGCTGTCTCTCAGAATGTGCCATGCTACTCTCTAATTCTAAGACATTGCTTATGTTCCCTCTCTAGAATGCTCATGCTTCCTTTTCCCCAGGACTCTCTCACCACCACCTGTTCTTCACAGTTGAGCCCACAGACCCCTTTCCTTTTGGTCCAGCTCCCTCTTATGTGTCCCTGTGCTAAAAATCCTTTTAGACATCTATCTAGACCGCGTCTCATTGCTCAGCACTGAGTATGTTGGATGCTTCCTGTTTTCTAAATATTGTTATAGCATGAGGTATCAGTAAACAATTGAGGGCCTAGAGCAGACAAAGTTACTAGAGGGAAGTGCTGAGAGGAGTGACTAGAGGCAAAGATGAAGTCATTGCAAACAAGTGATCCTGAGAGAGGAGCAGGAGGAAGAGTTGCAATAGTTTGGGTTTAAGGGCAGAACGATTCAGAGAAACTTAAGACTTTATCCCTTTTTTTTTTTTTTTTTTTTGTATTAGGGTATAGCAATTTTATATTAATTAATTTTCAACAAATACTTTTGAAGTATTCACTAGTTCTTAATTTCAGTTTAGCTTAGGAAAGAACTAGTCATTCTTCATGTATTTATCTCACATCTTTTTAACAGGCCTTTCTTTCCCTTAGTAAAGTATAAGTCTTGATCAATTTTCTCTAAGAAGGCTCTTTACCTTCAAAGCACTATAAAAAAGATACTCCTTTATGAGTTGTCAGAGAACAAAAATATGTTAATAAGAAGGCTGAACTAGTGACTAATTTTTAGCTTTGTTTTTCTTCCTAAATAGTAGAAGAGTTAAACTCTCACGGCTGGGCGTGGCAGCTCATGCCTGTAATCTCAGCACTTTGGGAGGCCGAGTCGGGCAGATCACCTGAGGTCGGGAGTTCAAGACCAGCCTGACCAACATGGAGAAACCCCGTCTCTCCTAAAAATACAAAATTAGCTGGAAGTGGTGACACATGCCTGTAATCCCAGCTACTAGGGAGGCTGAGGCAGAAGAATCACTTGAACCTGGGAGGCAGAGGTTGCTGTGAGCCGAGATCAGGCCACTGCACTCCATCCTGGGCAAAAAGAGCAAAACTGCGTCTCAAAAGAAAAAAAACAAATTCTCACATAAAATTTGCCTAGCCCTTATCCAAGCTTAAAGTAGTCACAGTATTTAAGTATTAGTTAAAAAGTGGGACTTGTCTTAACAATACAGTAGTATCATCTTTACCATGGACATTTGTCAAGAAGTCATAGATTAGTAATTCATTGAATATATTGAGTAATCTTTTCATTTTATTTTATTTTTTTTTTATTTTATTTTTATTATACTTTAAGTTCTAGGGTACATGTGCATAACGTGCAGGTTACATATGTATACTTGTGCCATGTTGGTGTGCTGCACCCATCAACTCGTCAGCACCCATCAATTCATCATTTATATCAGGTATAACTCCCCAATGCAATCCCTCCCCCCTCCCCCCTCCCCATGATAGGCCCCAGTGTGTGATGTTCCCCTTCCCGAGTCCAAGTGAGCTCATTGTTCAGTTCCCACCTATGAGTGAGAACATGCGGTGTTTGGTTTTCTCTTCTTGTGATAATTTGCTAAGAATGATGGTTTCCAGCTGCATCCATGTCTCTACAAAGGACGCAAACTCATCCTTTTTTATGGCTGCATAGTATTCCATGGTGTATATGTGCCACATTTTCTTAATCCAGTCTGTCACTGATGGACATTTGGGTTGATTCCAAGTCTTTGCTATTGTGAATAGTGCCGCAATAAACATACGTGTGCATGTGTCTTTGTAGTAGCATAATTTATAATCCTTTGGGTATATACCCAGTAGTGGGATGGCTGGGTCATATGGTACATCTAGTTCTAGATCCTTGAGGAATCGCCATACTGTTTTCCATAATGGTTGAACTAGTTTACAATCCCACCAACAGTGTAAAAGTGTTCCTATTTCTCCACATCCTCTCCAACACCTATTGTTTCCTGATTTTTTAATGATTGCCATTCTAACTGGTGTGAGATGGTATCTCATTGTGGTTTTGATTTGCATTTCTCTGATGGCCAGTGATGATGAGCATTTTTTCATGTGTCTGTTGGCTGTATGAATGTCTTCTTTTGAGAAATGTCTGTTCATATCCTTTCCCCACTTTTGGATGGGGTTGTTTGTTTTTTTCTTGTATATTTGTTTGAGTTCTTTGTAGATTCTGGAAATTAGCCCTTTGTCAGATGAGTAGATTGCAAAAATTTTCTCCCATTCTGTAGGTTGCCTGTTCACTCTGATGGTAGTTTCTTTTGCTGTGCAGAAGCTCTTTAGTTTAATGAGATCCCATTTGTCAATTTTGGCTTTTGCTGCCGTTGCTTTTGGTGTTTTAGACATGAAGTCCTTGCCCATGCCTATGTCCTGAATGGTACTACCTAGATTTTCTTCTAGGGTTTTTATGGTATTAGGTCTAACATTTAAGTCTCTAATCCATCTTGAATTAATCTTCGTATAAGGAGTAAGGAAAGGATCCAGTTTCAGCTTTCTACTTATGGCTAGCCAATTTTCCCAGCACCATTTATTAAATAGGGAATCCTTTCCCCATTTCTTGTTTTTCTCAGGTTTGTCAAATATCAGATGGTTGTAGATGTGTGGCATTATTTCTGAAGGCTCCGTTCTGTTCCATTGGTCTATATCTCTGTTTTGGTACCAGTACCATGCTGTTTTGGTTACTGTAGCCTTGTAGTATAGTTTGAAGTCAGGTAGCGTGACGCCTCCGGCTTTGTCCTTTTGACTTAGGATTGTCTTGGCAATGCGGGCTCTTTTTTGGTTCCATATGAACTTTAAAGCAGTTTTTTCCAATTCGGTGAAGAAACTCATTGGTAGCTTGATGGGGATGGCATTGAATCTATAAATAACCTTGGGCAGTATGGCCATTTTCACAATATTGATTCTGCCTATCCATGAGCATGGTATGTTCTTCCATTTGTTTGTGTCCTCTTTGATTTCACTGAGCAGTGGTTTGTAGTTCTCCTTGAAGAGGTCGTTTACATCCCTTGTAAGTTGGATTCCTAGGTATTTTATTCTCTTTGAAGCAATTGTGAATGGAAGTTCATTCCTGATTTGGCTCTCTGCTTGTCTGTTACTGGTGTATAAGAATGCTTGTGATTTTTGCACATTAATTTTGTATCCTGAGACTTTGCTGAAGTTGCTTATCAGCTTAAGAAGATTTTGGGCTGAGACGATGGGGTTTTCTAAATACACAATCATGTCATCTGCAAACAGGGACAATTTGACTTCCTCTTTTCCTAACTGAATACCCTTGATTTCTTTCTCTTGCCTGATTGCCCTAGCCAGAACTTCCAACACTATGTTGAATAGGAGTGGTGAGAGAGGGCATCCCTGTCTTGTGCCAGTTTTCAAAGGGAACTTTTCCAGTTTTTGCCCATTCAGTATGATATTAGCTGTGGGTTTGTCATAAATAGCTCTTATTATTTTGAGGTACGTTCCATCAATACCGAATTTGTTGAGCGTTTTTAGCATGAAGGGCTGTTGAATTTTGTGAAAAGCCTTTTCTGCATCTATTGAGATAATCATGTGGTTCTTGTCTTTGGTTCTGTTGATATGCTGGATTACGTTGATTGATTTGCGAATGTTGAACCAGCCTTGCATCCCAGGGATGAAGCCCACTTGATCATGGTGGATAAGCTTTTTGATGTGCTGCTGAATCCGGTTTGCCAGTATTTTATTGAGGATTTTTGCATCGATGTTCATCAGGGAGATTGGTCTAAAATTCTCTTTTTTTGTTGTGTCTCTGCCAGGCTTTGGTATCAGGATGATGCTGGCCTCATAAAATGAGTTAGGGAGGATTCCCTCTTTTTCTATTGATTGGAATAGTTTCAGAAGGAATGGTACCAGCTCCTCCTCGTACCTCTGGTAGAATTCAGCTGTGAATCCATCTGGTCCTGGGCTTTTTTTGGTGGGTAGGCTATTAATTGTTGCCTCAATTTCAGAGGCTGCTATTGTTCTATTCAGGGATTCAACTTCTTCCTGGTTTAGTCTTGGAAGAGTGTACGTGTCCAGGAAATTATCCATTTCTTCTAGATTTTCTAGTTGATTTGCGTAGAGGTGTTTATAGTATTCTCTGATGGTAGTTTGTATTTCTGTGGGGTCGGTGGTGATATCCCCTTTATCATTTTTTATTGTGTCTATTTGATTCCTCTCTCTTTTCTTCTTTATTAGCCTTGCTAGCGGTCTGTCAGTTTTGTTGATCTTTTCAAAAAACCAACTCCTGGATTCATTGATTTTTTGGAGGGTTTTTTGTGTCTCTATCTCCTTCAGTTCTGCTCTGATCTTAGTTATTTCTTGCCTTCTGCTAGCTTTTGAATGTGTTTGCTCTTGCCTCTCTAGTTCTTTTAATTGTGATGTTAGAGTGTCAATTTTAGATCTTTCCTGCTTTCTCTTGTGGGCACTTAGTGCTATAAATTTCCCTCTACACACTGCTTTAAATGTGTCCCAGAGATTCTGGTATGTTGTATCTTTGTTCTCATTGGATTCAAAGAACATCTTTATTTCTGCTTTCATTTCGTTATGTACCCAGTAGTCATTCAGGAGCAGGTTGTTCAGTTTCCATGTAGTTGAGCGGTTTTGATTGAATTTCTTAGTCCTGAGTTCTAGTTTGATTGCACTGTGGTCAGAGAGACAGTTTGTTATAATTTCTGTTCTTTTACATTTGCTGAGGAGTGCTTTACTTCCAATTATGTGGTCAATTTTGGAATAAGTGTGATGTGGTGCTGAGAAGAATGTATATTCTGTTGACTTGGGGTGAAGAGTTCTATAGATGTCTATTAGGTCCGCTTGGTGCAGAGATGAGTTCAATTCCTGGATATCCTTGTTAACTTTCTGTCTCGTTGATCTGTCTAATGTTGACAGTGGAGTGTTGAAGTCTCCCATTATTATTGTATGGGAGTCTAAGTCTCTTTGTAAGTCTCTAAGGACTTGCTTTATGAATCTGGGTGCTCCTGTATTGGGTGCATATATATTTAGGATAGTTAGCTCTTCCTGTTGGATTGATCCCTTTACCATTATGTAATGGCCTTCTTTGTCTCTTTTGATCTTTGATGGTTTAAAGTCTGTTTTATCAGAGACTAGGATTGCAACCCCTGCTTTTTTTTGTTCTCCATTTGCTTGGTAGATCTTCCTCCATCCTTTTATTTTGAGCCTATGTATGTCTCTGCATGTGAGATGGGTCTCCTGAAGACAGCAGACTGATGGGTCTTGACTCTTTATCCAGTTTGCCAGTCTGTGTCTTTTAATTGGAGCATTTAGTCCATTTACATTTAAGGTTAATATTGTTATGTGTGATCTTGATGCTGCCATTATGATATTAACTGGTTATTTTGCTCATTAGTTGATGCAGTTTCTTCCTAGGCTCGATGGTCTTTACATTTTGGCATGTTTTTGCAATGGCTGGTACCGGTTGTTCCTTTCCATGTTTAGGGCTTCCTTCAGGGTCTCTTGTAAGGCAGGCCTGGTGGTGACAAAATCTCTAAGCATTTGCTTATCTGTAAAGAATTTTATTTCTCCTTCACTTATGAAACTTAGTTTGGCTGGATATGAAATTCTGGGTTGAAAATTCTTTTCTTTAAGAACGTTGAATATTGGCCCCCACTCTCTTCTGGCTTGTAGAGTTTCTGCCGAGAGATCTGCTGTCAGTCTGATGGGCTTCCCTTTGTGGGTAACCCGACCTTTCTCTCTGGCTGCCCTTAAGATTTTTTCCTTCATTTCAACTTTGGTGAATCTGGCAATTATGTGTCTTGGAGTTGCTCTTCTGGAGGAGTATCTTTGTGGCGTTCTCTGTATTTCCTGAATTTGAATGTTGGCCTGCCCTGCTAGGTTGGGGAAGTTCTCCTGGATGATATCCTGAAGAGTGTTTTCCAATTTGGTTCCATTTTCCCCCTCACTTTCAGGCACCCCAATCAGACGTAGATTTGTTCTTTTTACATAATCCCATACTTCTTGCAGGCTTTGTTCATTTCTTTTTCTTCTTTTTTCTTTTGGTTTCTCTTCTCGCTTCATTTCATTCATTTGATCCTCAATCGCTGATACTCTTTCTTCCAGTTGATCGAGTCGGTTACTGAAGCTTGTGCATTTGTCACGTATTTCTCGTGTCATGGTTTTCATCTCTGTCATTTCGTTTATGACCTTCTCTGCATTAATTAGTCTAGCTGTCAATTCTTCCACTCTTTTTTCAAGATTTTTAGTTTCTTTGCGCTGGGTACGTAATTCCTCCTTTAGCTCTGAGAGGTTTGATGGACTGAAGCCTTCTTATCTCATCAAAATCATTCTCTGACCAGCTTTGATCCGTTGCTGGCGATGGGCTGTGCTCCTTTGCAGGAGGAGATGCGCTCTTATTTTTTGAATTTCCAGCTTTTCTGCCCTGCTTTTTCCCCATCTTTGTGGTTTTATCTGTCACTGGTCTTTGAGGATGGTGACGTACTGATGGGGTTTTGATATAGGTGTCCTTCCTGTTTGGTAGTTTTCCTTCTGACTGTCAGGACCCTCAGCTATAGGTCTGTTGGAGATTGCTTGAGGTCCACTCCAGACCCTGTTTGCCTGGGTATCAGCAGCAGAGGTTGCAGAAGATAGAATATTGCTGAACAGCGAGTGCACCTGTCTGATTCTTGCTTTGGAAGCTTCCTCTCAGGGGTGTACTCCACCCTGTGAGGTGTGGGGTGTCAGACTGCCCCTAGTTGGGGATGTCTCCCAGTTAGGCTACTCAGGGGTCAGTGACCCACTTGAGCAGGCAGACTGCCCCTTCTCAGATCTCAACCTCCATGTTGGGAGATCCACTGCTCTCTTCAAAGCTGTCAGACAGAGTCGTTCGCATTTCACAGGCTTCTGCTCCTTTAGCTGAGCCCTGTCCCCAGAGGCGCAGTCTACAGAGACAGGCAGGTTTCCTTGAGCTGCTGTGAGCTCCACCCAGCTCGAGCTTCCCAGCGGCTTTATTTACCTACTTAAGCCTCAGCGATGGCGGGCGCCCCTCCCCCAGCCTCGCTGCTGCCTTGCGGTTAGATTGCGGCAGACTGCTGTGTTAGCAAGGAGAGAGGCTCCGTGGGCGTGGGACCCTCCCGGCCAGGTGTGGGATATAATCTCCGGTGTGCCAGTGTTACAGGGCAGTATTGGGGTGGGAGTTACCCGATTTTCCAGGTGTTGTGTGTCTCAGTTCCCCTGGCTAGGAAAAGGGACTCCCTTCCCCCTCGCGCTTCCCAGGTGAGGCGATGCCTCGCCCTGCTTCAGCTCTCGCTGGTCGGGCTGCAGCAGCTGACCAGCACCGATTGTCCGGCACTCCCGAGTGAGATGACCCCAGTACCTCAGTTGAAAATGCAGAAATCACCGGTCTGTGTCGCTCGCGCTGGGAGATGGAGACTGAAGCTGTTCCTATTCGGCCATCTTGCTCCGCCCCCCTTCATTTTATTTTTTAAAGTTAAAAATAAGCTTAAGACTTTTCTTGTTTGTTTAGTTTTTTTTTTTTATTTATTTATTTACATGATTAAGTTCTTTAGTGGTGATTTCTGAGATTTTGGTGCACCCATCACGCAAGCAGTGTACATTGTACCCAGTGTGTAGTATTTTATTCCTTACCCCCTCCCACCCTTTTCCCCGAGCCCCGAAAGTTCATTGTCTCATTCATATGCCTTTGCATCCCCATAGCTTAGCTTCCACTTATGAGTGAGAACACAAGATGTTTGGTTTTCTATTCCTGAGTTACTTCACTTAGAATAATGGTCTCCAATTCCATCCAGATTCCTGTGAATGCCATGATTTCATTCCTTTTATGGCTGAGTAGTATTCCATGGTATATACGTATACCATATTTTCTTTTTCCACTCCTTAACCAATGGCCAGTTGGGCTGGTTCCCTATTTTTGCAGTTGCAAATTGTGCTGCTATAAACATGGGTATGCAAGTATCTTCTTTGTATAATGACTTCTTTTCCTCTGGGTAGATAGAGGGCGTGAGATTGCTGGATGAAATGGTAGTTCTACTTTCAGTTCTTTAAGGAATCTCCACACTTTTTTCCATAGTAGTTATACTAATTTATATTCCCACCAACAGTGTAAAAGTGTTCCCTTTTCACCATGTCCACACCAACATCTATTATTATTCTATTTTTTTATTATGACCATTCTTGCAGGAGTAAGGTAGTATCACATTGTGGTTTTGATTTGGATTTCCCAGATAGTGATGTTGAGCATTTTCTCATGTTCCTTGGTCATTTGTATATCTTCTTTTGAGAATTGTCCATTCATGTCCTTAGGCACCTTTTTGATGAGATTGTCTTTTTCTTGCTGATCCTTTTGAGTTGCCTGTAGATTCTGGATATTAGTCATTTGTCAGAAGTATAGATTGCGAAGATTTTCTCCCACTCTGTGCTTGTCTGTTTACTCTGCTGATTATTTCTTTAGCAGTGCAGAAGCTTTTTAGGTTAATTAAGTCCCATCTATTTATCTTTGTTTTTGTGAGCCTAAGACTTTAAATTTTGTCTGTAATCTGGGTCAACTTTTTTGTAATTGTTTTTAAACAGGGCTTCATAGAGTACTATAGGTTTATGTTTGATAGTGGTAGATTTTTACTGTCCTGCTACCTTAAATTTTTAAGTAAATTTACCATTAAAGAAATGTACAATTGTCATTTCTTACAATTTTGAAAAAGGTAAAATTATGTTATAAAATACAAGAGATTTTGATGTAACTTTAAAAATTTTACGTCCCTCCAAAATATACCATTTAGAAAAACTTACATCATTTTTAAAACAGCTTTATTAAGGTACAATTGACATATAATAAACTACACATATTTAAAATGTACAATTTGATAGTTCTTTTTACCATCTTCACCATTTTTAAATGTACAGTTCAGTAGTGTTAAGAATATTCGCAGTGTTGTGCAGCAGCTCTCCAGAACTGTTTCATCTTGCAAAACTTAAACTCTATACTCATTAAATAACTTCTCAATTTTTTTTCTCCCCCAACCAATCCCTGGCAACCACCATTCTATTTATCTGTTTCTATGAACTTTGACTACCTATGAAATCATTTTTTAAAAAACCTAAGTAATTGTTACAGCTCTTTTAGAACTCTTAGGTTTTTACCAGAAAATCTCACATGCTATTAAAAAAAATAAAGCTAAATAATTTGGAGGTTAATACCAATGAAACATGTTTATTAAATATACTGTAAATGAGAGGGGTAACTAAGGACTGTTTCTTTTTTTTTTTTTTTTTTTTTTTTTTTTTTGAAGAATTTATCTTTTCTTTTGACCCCTACAGAATAAGTCATCTTAGTATATAACTTACTTACTCTAACAATGTTGCTGTTGTACAAAATATTTTTGGAAGTAGCTTAAGTTGTCTTTCTGTGATCTTAGCAAGGAAACTTCCTCAGGAAAGAAGCTATTTAGAATTATAAAAAAGATACTAATTAAGATATTATAGATAAGAAAGTGATGGGGAAAGGTGAGAGAAACAATTCAGATTAAGAGAATTCACCACCAGTTAGAAGAGACTTCTACAGAATGCAATGGAAGAAGCCTCATGGCTGCCTTAAGAGTATATTAAATGAGTGAGAATATTACAATTAAGAAACAAGAAGGAGGGAATTGTCATATGGTGAGAGCGGAAAACTAGGTTGATATACGAAAGAAAATACCAGAATAGTTCAGAGGTAACTGAGTTTCCATCGTAGTATTTCATGTCATTGTTTCCCTGGCTTCAGGAGAAAAAGACAGTGAAGACAAAAAGAATTCTTTTTTAACTTAGGGACCCAAACACTAAATCTATTCCATTTCTTCTCAACTACAAATTGCTCTTTAAAATGAAATCCTGCCCAAATAAGAGGTTTCTTTTGTCTGTTTTACTAAAGTATACAGGAGTTCAAAGGAAAGCAACTATTATTAATGATTTTTCTTCTCTTTATGGAAGTGTACCCACTTTGAGAAATTAAAAGAATTAAAATTCAAAAAATATAGGATTGGGAGAAAAAGTAGAAAGCTATCAAAGTATGTACATTCCACTTTGGGCTGGGCACGGTAGCTCATGCCTGTAATCCCAGCACTTTGGGAAGCTGAGGTAGAAGGATCACTTGATCCCAGCCTGGGCAACATAGCAAGATCCCATCTCTGATTTTTAAAAAAATCCAATTTGACTTCTCCAGTAGAGATTTTGATTGGCAGACCGTCAGCACCATTCCAGAAAAAAAATCATATACTATATCACATTAAAAATTAAATGGAAAACAAAGGATTAAGCAAGAGAATGTAATTCTTCACCCCTTCATTATCTTCTAGACCATTAAGCATTTAAACCAGATTAGCTGGGGGTAAATAATTAGCAATACAAGGTAGACTGAGGAGATGAAATTTCAGGTTGTAATTTTGAAAGAAAAATAAACCTTTGTGTAGTATTTACTACTATTTTCTCTTGAATCTTTAATGATTTCTCTCCTTATTTCCTATCCTTAATTTTTTTTCATACTATACATTATCATCAACTGTTGAAACCTGATCAAATGGTAAGAGCTCTGTTAAGACAAGAAATACATACTATTTTGTATCTGTATTCCACAGAGAATGCTGTATTCTTTATTTCAATTCAAATGATTTACTGTGGTTACCACTCAGGTCACTCAGGAATGCATATAACTTAATTCCTAGAGGTAGATACAGATTTTTTAATAAAAGGTTATATGGTAAAAAAGATCTTTGTCTAGTTCTTTATAGAATTCCCCTATACATCTATTCGTGAGACAAAAATTTAAGCACTAACAGTATTCCAGGCACTTTATTAAGTATTAGATATAGCTGTACCTTAGAAGAGAACAGAAAACGTTATCTTGCTTCTTATGGTGTCATCCAAATGTCTCTACAGGGGCAAAATCACCCACACTTGAGACCCACCGCTCTAAATGGAGCAGTGGCCTAGGACATAGTTCTAGGCCATCAGATCTTCATCAGTGCACTGGGTACACTCATTCTTCTCATCTAAGAAGTGATCTAGAAACCAAGCAGAGTGGGAAAGAAAGTATTTTGAGCATCTGTCTCTTCTGAACAGGGACAGATCCAGGTTTAGTAGAATCTAAACATTTTCACAGGCCCTCTTTAAGAAAAAAATTTTAAAAAACATACAACTATGAACTTAAGTATATATGCAGATGACTGTGAGTGACAAATATGTCTCATTTATCCCAAACCAAATGTAAGCTCATCTTTTTTTTTTTTTTTTTTTTTTGAGATGGAGTTTTGCTCTGTTGCCCAGGCTGGAGTGCAATGGCACTATCTCAGCTCACCGCAACTTGTGCCTCCCAGGTTCAAGTGATTCTCCTGCCTCAGCCTCCCCAGTAGCTGGGATTGCAGGCATGGGCCACCATGCCTTGCTAATTTTGTATTTTTAGTAGAGACAGGGTTTCTCCATGTTGGTAAGGCTGGTCACAAACTCGTAACCTCAGGTGATCCTCCCTCCTCCGCCTCCAAGTGCTGGGATTCCAGGTGTGAGCCACCGCGTCCAGCCTGTAAGCTCATCTTTAGCCAAATCTACAAAATGCCCTTTGCTACTCACATTATCACCTACCAGCTCAAGGGCAAATCAGAATGGAAAGAGACAGCAGTCGTAACCAGTTGATTACAGTTGAAATACATTACTTTGTATAATTTTACCCACAAAAAGCTATGGGAATGGTTTTGTATAGCTTCTTCTAGGGCCTTGAATGGGGCCTATGCAAGAGGAAGCGCTAAATTCTCCTCTAAGGAAAATACCATGTAACATGCCCCAGTCTAGGACCAGTAAAACCAGATACTGAAGGATAGACATGTCCTTACCACTTCCAGTCCCAGGTTCCCTGGTTGCATCAAAGTATCTCTCCCAGCTGGGCACAGTGGCTGATACCTATAGTCCTAGCATGTTGGGAGGCCAAAGCAGGTGGATCTCTTGAGCCCAGGAGTCCAAGATCAGCCTGGGCAACATAGTGAAAGCCTGTCTCTATAAAAAAATACAAAAAAAATTAGCTAAGTGTGATAGTGTGCACCTCTAGTCCCAGCCACTTGGGAGGCTGAGGTAGGAGGATTGCTTGAGCCCAGGAGGTGGAGGTTGCAATGAGCCAAGATCATGTCACTGCACTCCAGCCTGGGTGACAGATCAAGACTCTGACTCAAAAAAAAAAAAAAGTATCTGTGTCCATACCCGTGAAAGAAGAGAATGACACTCCTCCTCAGAGAGCTAAGTTGAGACCCACTGATCATCAGTATTTCTGGGTCATTTCTAGAGATGATAAAAGCAGACAGATAAACACAGGTTCAGTATGACTTTTGATTCTCCTCTTGGCAAATACATTCTTCAAATGCTCTCAAAGGAATATTAATTGATGTTTCATTGTTGATAATCATAATTATTATTTTCCAATTGCCTTTTGTATACCAGGTACTGCGTTCTTTTTGTATACCCCAATTGAAAACTTACAGAAAACTGAGATTTATCCTTATTTTACAAATGAAGAAAGTGAGATATAGAGAGGTTAAGTAATTTGTTAAGTAAATGATAATTGTTAGAAATCTGTAATAAAAACACAGCCTTTTTAATAATTTTTTTGAACCAGTGTTAAGATAATGATTGTTAGGTTTTGAAGGGAAAGTGAGAGTTAAAGAAAGACACAGAAAGAGGGCAGCTCAAGAGCAAATGCAAGCTTTTTGTCCAGCATAAAACCTACAGAAGTGGGGGACCAGCCTAATGCGAGAGCCCATCAGCTGCTTACAGGCTGGGGGTACTTACAGGTATGGGCGGGAGGGATCTGGGCAGTATGGCCCACTGTCTGGCAGGATATTGGTAAGATGTTCCCATGATGAGGCGTTTCTGGCCCTTTTTCTGGTGGGATGTCTTCGTGGTGTTCCTTGGACCTTTATCCAGCAAGATATGATAAGGATCTTTCTTTCTTTCTTTTTTTTAAGTTGGAGTCTCTCTCATTGCCCAGGCTGGAGTGCAACGGCAAAATCTCAGCTCACTGCAACCTCCACCTCCCGGGTTCAAGCGATTCTCCTGCTTCATCCTCCAGAGTAGCTGGGATTACAGGCGCCCGCCACTGTGCCCAGCTAATTTTTTGTATTTTTAGTAGAGATGGGGTTTCACTGTGTTGGCCAGGCTGGTCTCAAACTCTTGACCTCAGACGATCCACCTGCCTCAGCCTCCCAAAGTGCTGGGATTACAGACGTGAGCCACCGCACCTGGTGTGATAGCGATCTTTCTATGGTGGTCACGTGGTGGTAGGCAGGATGTTTCTCAGGTCCTGAACCCCTGTGAAATGTTGACTTTGACCAAGGTCTGCAAAATAGCAGGGAGCTTACAAAACGGTGCAGTTTGGACTAACAACGATTACTTTGTAAACTAAATTATTAAACTTGTGGTTGTATTCTTATTTGTAGAGATAAAATCCTGAAACTCTTTTGGGGTTCTGTGTGTTTAATACCTTAATAAGTTTTGGCTTAAAGCCGGGGGGAGTATTTTCTGACTGGCAATAACAGAATTTTTACATGGAATCCTTTGAGGAGTAATTCCATGATCCATTATCCTTCCTTTCAGATACAGGTTTTAAGTGTAAATTTCTTTCCTCTTGCTGTACTGTACTGTATCCAAAAATACTCTGGCGGGTGCTCTGCTGTGACATCTGGTTGGAAAGGTTTCTGAAAATACTTGTGATTGAAAAGAATTTTGTTACCATTTTTACTGTGCGACAGCAATAAAGCAGAGCCTAATGACTACATTATTCTAACTAAAAATAGTCTGGGCCACACCATTCTAAACGTGTCTTTGGGTTTCCAGTCTGATAATGATATCTAAAAGATCACTGTGTGTAATAATAACACATGTAAATAATGCTTTATGCTGTTTCTTCTCATACTCTTAACTTTATAGTCACCAGTTTCAAATGTACGTGACTTAAAAATTTCAAGTGATTTTTAGTAGAGAATTAGACGACTTTTTACCTGACATTTTATTTAACATTATGTTAACACATAATGTAATAGTGTATTCTTTCTGTTTAGATGTTTGGAAACTGGACATTTGGCACTTTGGTCTTCACAGTCATGGTTATTACAGTCACAGTAAAGGTATGGTACTGAAATTAGAAATGTGGACACATTTTGCAACTGTTTACATAATTAGTTAATTTTCTTCATTTCTTTAGCCATAGATACTTTTCCTTTTTCCATTTTCAAAAGCGATTAATTTCACTGATTACTATTTTAATAATTCACTTAAATTTTTGTCAAAAGTTATTTTTAAAGTTTATTTTAGGAAGCCTCAGCTGATTTTTATGATCATATTTTTAAAAATCTCTAAAATTTTGCTTCCTGTGTATAGTGCCAGACAATGTAATTTGTTTTAGGCTATGGAGTTGAAAATAGAGTAATCACGTGAAATTTGAATGCTGCTTCCTCAAAGAAGAAAAATATTATAAACTTGAAATTATTTCATTTTATACTAGGACCTTTTCATTCATATTTATCTCTGAGGGATTTTGAGGGATTATATCTATCTTCTGAGGGACTTTTAGATATTTATGTTTATTCTTGAGTTTTATCTGAAAGGTTAAGGTAAAGCTTTATTTGTTTATATTTCTAAGGATATAAAAACTTTTTTTTTAGATGGCTCTGGAAACCCATTTTTGGACTTGGATCAACCATCTCGTTACCTGGGGATCTATTATTTTTTATTTTGTGTTTTCCTTGTTTTATGGAGGGATTCTCTGGTGAGTGAATATGTTGAATTTTAAATGGATTGCTTCGACATAATAAACCTTTATTGTGATAGGTTACATTATGAACATACCTGCTCATAACAGATTTGAGACTCCTGGTATATTTACTTCTTTCAGTTGATCTTACTGATATGGAGAGCAAAAAACTAACATTTATTGAATATCTACAATTTTTCTAGATTTTCTATGTAAGATATTATATTGATTCATCACAATCATTATCCCTGTTTTTTTCTGTGTAGAAACTGAGCCTCAGGGTCACAAAGACAAAAAAGTAGCAAAGCCACGATTTAAACCCCAGTTGTCTTATTTCACAATTAATTTTCTTTACACTAGTTATATTATGTATTAATGTATTATGTATTAATATATACAATAAAGTAAGTCACACAGAGCCATTAAATATTAATCAGTAACTTTTCTCACAAAAGTAAGTAGTATGCATCATCTTCATTGATAGAATCAGATACTCAACTGGCTACTCTGAGAGATTAAAAATTAATGTTTCTCCTAAGATTCTTTGGTAAGTGATGGATAACTGAAGGCTCTCTTTTGGAGAATTTATATTACATTTGCCTGCTATGTCTTTGATTCATCTATCAGACAAAAAAACTTCTGAAGGTAGGCCAAAAAAATTTGGATTAGCTAAATATTAGCTTCTATTTAGGATCATAAAAGGATATTATGAATGTTTCTATATTTCACCATATTCTTTTGAGGTAGTATATGCAAAAACCCAAAAAGAATATCTTTATAACACCTACTACTGTGTAAAACTAGTATTCGTGAGTACATTAATTTTAAAATATGTTTTTGAAGAAGAGCTTCTGAATAAAGCTTTCATGCTAAGATTTGGAAAATCAGTCTTTTCAAATATTTTGTTACACACTTTTTCTTGCTTTGCTTGGTCCCTTAAGTCTGTATTAGTACATTATTCTTCTGATACGCTACCACTAAGATAGGGTTATCTGGTCAACTGCTTGCCATTTTCCTAATAAAAACTATAGTTGTTTTATTTTTAACAATTAAAGCTTACCTTGTTTTGTTAGTTGTTCAGTTAATTAAATTATACCAATTTCAGTTTTGAACATTTTCTTGGAGTACTTGTTATGTTCAACTGTAGTGTCTTTATATGATGTCCTGATTTAAGTCTTTCAGTTTCCACTTTTATTAAGCACATTGTCTTTCTTTGCAGGCCATTTTTGGGCTCCCAGAATATGTACTTTGTGTTTATTCAGCTCCTATCAAGTGGTTCTGCTTGGTTTGCCATAATCCTCATGGTTGTTACATGTCTATTTCTTGATATCGTAAAGAAGGTATTTGACCGACACCTCTACCCTACAAGTACTGAAAAGGCACAGGTAACCACTTTTTATAATAAATTCATTATCTTTTTAGTTAGGGATCTTTAATGATGAATAGCTGTCATAATTTGCTTATGTCAGAAAATAGGAAATTAGCTATTCCTGTTTCAAGTATTTTGTAACATAAACATTGTTCAATGTGCTATTTTTAAAGTTATTTTTTACTATTTCTATTAATTTTATGACTAATAAATTATTTTTTAATTACATTGTGTTAATAATACTTGATGTTTTTAGATATGAAACTATCAAGTTATATCCAGATAATAGTAAATATTTTTAAAGTAATATCACAACATTCTATCATATATATATAATGAAGATCTATAGCCATGTCTTTAGACACATAATAATTTGAGGAATTTTTCTTTTTTTTTTTCCCGAAACGGAGTCTTGCTCTCACCCAGCCTGGAGTGTAGTGGCACGATCTTGGATCACTGCAACCTCCGCCTCCTGGGTTCAAGCACTTCTTCTGCCTCAGCCTCACAAGTAGCTGGGATTACAGGCACTTGCCTCTACACCCGGCTATTTTTTGTATTTTTAGCAGAGACGGGGTTTCACCATTTTGGCTAGACTGGTCTCGATCTCCTGACCTCATGATCCTCCTGCCTCGGCCTCCCAAAGTGCTGGGATTACAGGCGTGAGCTACTGCACCTGGCTGAGTAATATTTTTTCTGATCATATTATTTTCATCAAAAAAGTATGAAATGAGGTCTTTAACCTCAATAATTTGTACAGAATAGAATTTTTAAAAATGTATTATCCCACTAAACATTTATTAATAAATATTAAACTACAGCAAATATTAGCAGTATGTTACGTAGTGCTTAAGAATCTTGGGGGCCTGATAGATCTCAGTTCAAATCCCAGGTCTTCCATTTGGTATCTCTGTGACTTTAAATCTTAGTTTCTTCATTGATAAAATTACGATAGAAATATCTTTTTTATTACCTTTCTAGTGAAGATTAAATGAAAAAATTTCCAAATACATATTAGATGCTCAAAAATTGTAGCTATTTAGTTGAATGTGCCTCTTTTATATATTTGAGTAGTACCTGAGCTAGAAATCTCTCAATTTGTCCTTTTAACTATATTGTAGTATTGGATAAATACTCTCAAAAATATATTCTAGCCAACTCTTATGCCCTGAGTTTATTAATCATTTAGTTCTTCCCAGGTTGAGATTTTTTAAACACGCTTGTAACATGCCAGATGAATTTTGGAAATTTAGTTGTATATTCATCCTACAAATAGAAAAACTACTTCCTAAACATTTAGTGATGTAAGTTAGGCTTCCTGACCAGTGCATTAGTTTTAATTTCAGTTGGTCATGTCCACAACATTTCTTTAGCATTTGTTTGCTTCAATAACCAAATCCTAGCCAGTATACACATTCACACCGTTGAGACAGCATAGGCTTGTGAAGCCTGACAAACTTGAATTCAGATATTGTTTCAACAGTTCATATGTATGTCCTTGATCAAGCACTTCATAAGCCTCAGTTTCCTCCTCTGTAAAATCAGATAAATAATTACTGCTTTACATGGTTGTTAGAGATAATGAGTATGAAGTGCCTCACGCTGAGCCTGTATGTAGTTGATCCTCAGTGAAACAGTTATCATTATAAGTAAAATGAGGATGAGAACGTTACTCTGTTATACTGATCTCCAAATGGGGCTAAAAAAATTTGCATAATCTGATTCCTCTGTCTGTCCATGCATATATATTTATATCAGTGTGGACCGACTTTTCTACTCTGCAACATATTACTTAAACATATATCAGAAAGTTTGCCTAGCTTACTATTCCTAATCCTCTGGAAAAAAAATTACAATAATAGAGTACTATTTTTAAGGCTTTGTTCATTATACTTACTCTAGATCTTTATGGAGAATAATTTGTCTCCCTGTTTTGACCTAAATATAGTTATATTTCACCAAAATATATGGATGGCATTGTTTTAAAGACTTAATTCTTGAGGCCGGGTGCAGTGGCTCACACCTGTAATTCCAGCACTTTGGGAGGCCGAGGCAGGTGGATGGCTTGAGCTCAGGAATTTGAGACCAGCCTGGCCAACATGGCGAAAGCCTAGGTCTCTACTAAAAATTAAAACAATAGGCCGGGCACGGTGGCTCAACGCTTGTAATCCCAGCAGATGGATCACGAGATCAGGAGATGGAGACCATCCTGGCCAACATGGTGAAACACAGTCTCTACTAAAAATACGTAAAAATTAGCCAGATGTGGTGGCAGGCGCCTGTAGTCCCAGCTACTTGGGAGGAGAATCGTTTGAACCTGGGAGGTGGAGGTTGCAGTGAGCTGAGATGGCACCACTGCACTCCAGCCTGGGCGACAGAGTGAGACTCCATCTCAAAAAGTAATAATAAATAAAAATTTAAAAACATAAATTAGCCAGGCATGGTAGCACACTCCTGTAGTCCCAGCTACTCAGGAGGCTAAGGCACAAGAATCGCTTGAATCTGGGAGGCAGAGGTTGCAGTTAGCCAAGATTGCGCCACTGCACTCCACCTTAGGCGACAAAGTGAGACTCCGTCTCACAAAAAAAGATATACTTAATTCTTTATAAGAGTAAATATAGGTTCAGTATCCTTTATCCAAAATGCTTGTTTCAGATTTCAGATTGTTTAAAGAGTACTTGCATTATACTTATTGATTCAGCATCCTTAATACAAAATCTGAAATGCTTCATTTAGCATTTTCTTTGAGCATCATGTCTGCACTCAGAAAGCTTCAGATTTTGGATTTTCAGATTGGAGATACTCAACCTGTAATCAGATTTATTTATATGTATCCTTAGAAATTCTACTTTAGGCAGAGCATTTGCAAACTTACACGTGTTCATAGAGGTTTCTTAATAATATAAAAGGTGATAATATTAGTTCTTGTTACCTTTCCAGTAGCCTCTTTTTAAAGGAATACATAGGAAATATTTGGACTACCTTAAGGTAGGCCGTTAGACAAGTTAAAAATTAAAAGTGCTTATATATATTTTGGTTCTTTCACTATAAAGCTAAAATTGATTTAGTCTATTTGATTAAAAATGGAATGTACAGGCCGGGCGCGGTGGCTCAAGCCTGTAATCCCAGCACTTTGGGAGGCCGAGACGGGCGGATCACAAGGTCAGGAGATCGAGACCATCCTGGCTAACACGGTGAAACCCCGTCTCTCCTAAAAAATACAAAAAAACTAGCCGGGCGAGGTGGCGGGCGCCTGTAGTCCCAGCTACTCGGAAGGCTGAGGCAGGAGAATGGCGTAAACCCGGGAGGCGGAGCTTGCAGTGAGCTGAGATCCGGCCACTGCACTCCAGCCCCGGCGACAGAGCGAGACTCCGTCTCACCAAAAAAAAAAAAAAAATGGAATGTACAGTGGATCAATCATTTTATCTATGTGTAAAAGCTAGTATAGTCTTCCTTCTTGGCTCACTAAATTTACTTCTAAATGACTTAACTGGGTGTTCTAGGTGGTCTAATCCAAGAAGGAAATCTCTGCTTCTACTCAGGGATCTTCTAGCCTGCTGGGGTTGGTGTATTTTTTCCTTTCCTTTTTTTTTTTTTTCTGAAACAGTATATGGTCATTGAAATCCTATATGTAACATTATTCCTTTGTTATGGTCAGTAATCATTATTTTAGCTTTATATCATTCCTGATTTCAAATGATGGAGAAATGGCTAGAAAACTGTCAGCTACTTCATTGTTTACCAGAAGTAGCAAGAAAAATCGTATCAAAGGAAGAGCTGTCAGCATGTTTTCTGAGCCTTGTTTTTCTCCAAAATAACAATGTGGTGTTAAGAGTGAATAATAAATTCTTTTGATGGCACAGCGAACAGCTCTACAAATGTCAGTCATGTATGTGTATCACGTATGATATTTATTCCTCCTGTAGGAACAGATGTATTTACAAAGCGTGTCCTGTGTCTCTCTTAGGTGATGAATACAGCTCACTGACTTGTTGTGTGTCCATCCCTTTTCTGTCCACTTATAGATGTACTCCAACACAGTTGCTTTAAGTGACGAGTTCATCGCACTGCAGCCATTGTCGAGGGCAAGGAATCAGCTGAGCAAACTTAGGTAGAGTAGGAGGAGTAGAACCTCATTAACTCTTCTGCATGCTAAAGGTCAATTAAACAATATCAAAAGATGGGCAGAGGCATGAATAAAGAGTGGGGCATTTTTGTTAGCATGGCCCTGTCTCTGGCTAATTTGACCTTTATTAACATATACATTAAAACCTAAAAAAAAAAAATCCATTTCTTCTTTGAGAAGAAAATTCACATAAAAATTCAACGTGATCACAGAACAGAGATCTATACCTTGTTAATATATTTGTACACCTTAACTATCTTTTCTAGTACAACTCTAATGCTTCTGCTTGTCATGTTATTCATATTTATGAATGCTCCTGCATGTTGAGTAATTAAAGCTACATATTTGGAAGTGAGAGTTGCCCATTTTTTTATCTTGCCTTAATTTGTATTGTAAATACATGCGCATATTTATGTTTGTATACTGTAATGGCTGCTGAAGCATTTCATATCCTGGCTACTATTTAGTGCATCTATAAATTGAACAATGTGTGTGTATGTCTTTATCTCCACAGACAGACGCATTCTGTCAGTTTGTACAAAAAATAATAGTATAGAGATGTCTTTTGATAGAAAGGGATGAAAGCTTAACTTCTAGGACTTTTTATATTAAGATACTAAAACTATGTATTAAGTATGGTTTGAAGGGGGAAAGTAATATAACTTATTATTTTTCTTTTTAGAAATTGGCACTTTTCCATTTCTTGCTCGATTGGATTCTTACAGATTCTTAATCACGTATTTTTTAAAATTCTTTTTTATTCTCAAGGTTTCTAATCTTTCTCTATGTTCATTTGAATTTTAAATTCTTTTTTATTCTCAAGGTTTCTAATCTTTCTGTGTTTTTCTGATCAAATGAATGACTTTTACACAGCACCACTTAAATAACCTTTTATAAAACTCTGTAAGTTCATAATATTGAGCCATTTAAAGATTTATTAAACCTTTCAGGTTATTATTAACTTCAACTTTAAAAAATATTCTATTTCAAATTATAATGGTGTAATAATTACAGATGAGTATACAAATGGGTGTTTAAGTGGTAGTCAACTAAATTTTATATTTAAAATGAGAAATAAATTAAAACAAAGATTTACCTTCACTTTTGGCTCAGCCAAATATGTGTATCACAATTTTATCAGTAGGTGACTTTAAAAACAGTGGCTTTCTATCACATTTTTTAGCATCTAATTATTTAACTCTAAAGCAGGAGCGCTCATTATTTAAAAGCACACTCTGGCCAACTGTTTTTTGTCATATAAAGGTAACTTTTATATTGTGAATAATCATATTTTTATGAAATCATTTTCACATATCATACTGGCTTAAATCAAACCACATTTTTTTTAGCAAAGCTAGATTTAAGAATAATGGAGAAAGGAAATCATAAATCAAAGAAATCACTGATTCTGTAATACTCTGATAAAACAGTAAGCTGAACATTGATCTGTGAAAGGTCACAATGAGAACAGGATATGGATGAGATGGTCTTTCTGCAAGCCACTCTCCAATCAGGTGGTGTAACAAGTGGGAAAGAATGCTGTTCAGAGAGCGGCAGGCCTGAATGCTGATGCTGCAGCTGGTGCGACTCCCAGTGGGTCCTAACCAAGTCACTTAACCTCTGGGCCTCCGGTTCTTCACCTGTCACATGATCATTTTACATACTGTGGTCTGCTTATTTACCATCAGCATCATAGAAAAACAAAAAGAAGAAATACTGTGCTCAACTAAAAGCCAGGCAGAGAAACAGTTACTCAGATTGAGCAGTGAGTGACCACTAGGTGGACATTTGTTCATAGCTGCATGGAGAGTAAGTGTCCATATACATCTTTCTGCTGATGCAGCCTCTGAATTTTGAATGCATCAGTTTTTTAAACTGCATTGAGCAGTATTCCATGGGTGTGATCCATAGTAACGTAACTGTTTACTCCTGTGACAGAGAGGAAAACTGTATGGATATCAGATATCTTTAAGAGCTTTTTCATCTTTAGTCAAGTTAGTACTTCTTAAGGACAATTAAGGCCAGGCGGTGGCTCACGCCTGTAATCCCAGCGCTTTGGGAGGCCAAGGCGGGTGGATCCCTTAAGGTCAAGAGTTCGAGGCCATCCTGGCCAACATGGTGAAACCCCATCTCTACTAAAAATACAAAAATTAGCTGGGCATGGTGGCAGACACCTGTAATCCCAGCTACTCGAGAGGCTGAGACAAGAGAATCGCTTGAAGCCAGGAGTTGGAGGTTGCAGTGAGCCAAGATCATGCCAGTTCACTCCAGCCTGGACAACAGAGTGGGACTTCTTCTTTTTAAAAAAAAAAAAAAAAGAAAGAAAATCAATACAAAACTATTAACAATTTTCTTTTGAATAAACAAAACTCATTTTGAGTATTTTCCCTTCCACTCTTCCCCTGTATTATAGGCAAAACTATTAAGATATCTTCACATAAACTTACTATACTCTTGAAACCAAAAAATTCTGATAATCTTTTGTTTATATCAGAAATTCAGCATTGCATCTTTCATAGAAATAATTATTGGTCAGTCTTAATCCTGGGAAAATACATAGAGATAAGGCAAAATTGTTTTTTATTCATTAAGGACATTTTCTTGTAATTTAATAAGATTTAAAATAAGGATGGCTGTAGACACACTTTAAACTTCCTTAGAAGGTCTCTAATACAAATACAGAAAAAGAACTGAAATGTGTGTAAATTATTGACCCTCATTAAAAATCTGTTTCAAATTGAGGATTAAGTTTATTTTGTTAACAAATAGATCAGGTGAAGCGCTTTGCACACATGCTCAACATTTCTAAGGCCATGAAGTCCAGTTAGAGTAGAGAAGTCTTCTGAGAAGGGAAGCAGGAAAGATGAGAAATTGGACATACCTTTGCAATAAGAACCCTAAATCTTGGTGGCAAATGAATTTAATAGAAGAAACTGAATTTTATTGAAAGAAATTTGGTTTTAACTTAGTTGTAATATATATTTAGTTAGAGCTTTGTGCACTGGAAAATCATGGCTTTATTTTGTGTGCTTATGTTCCCCTTAAGAAGTTCCCATTAGGGAAACTGCCCCTTCTTGGGGGTCATGATGGGCAGCAAGATGGCGTCTGCCAGTAGGGTCGTTCAGGTAGTCAAACCACACACTCCATTAATAAGGTTTCCTGACAGACGAGACAATCCTAAACCCAATGTATCAGAAGCTTTGAGATCAGCAGGGCTACCATCTCACTCTTCTGTAATTTCACAACATTCTAAGGGAAGTAAATCACCAGATTTGCTGATGTATCAGGGTCCGCCAGATACTGCAGAAATAATAAAAACATTACCTTAGAAATACAGAAGGAAACTTGTGTCTCAAGAAGAAATTGAATTTATCCAACGTGGAGGTCCTGAATAACCATGGTGGCTGCTGTTTGTCATCAGACAATAGAATTGTCTTTACAATAAAGGACTTCCAAAATGACAGATGAGAAACTGTATATTAAACACCTTTAATAAATACTATGAAAAAAATGAAATATAGAAGATTTAGATGGACACTTGTATTTCCTAATTTATGTATCTTGGTCAGCTTCTCCACAAGCTTACCTAATTGTTTATACACTTTATACTTATTAAAATATACATTTTTTTAAAAAAAAGTTCCCATTAGCCCTCTTTTGTGACAGTAAATGTGCTGTTCTTTGAACATTTCTTTTGTGCCTCAGATTGTGGACGCCAACTTGTTGCTTTGATTTTAAACCTCTATATGGTGAAGAGTATCATTCTGTAATATGAGACTTGTTGCTTTTCTGTCCTTCCAGATGGAAGAAGATAAGGGTTCAGTCAGCTCAGCATATGAATTTGCTGAAAGCCAGCACAGAGGGGAGGACAGTAGGCACCTGCTAGCTGAGGCTTGCAGCCAGCAGGACAGTTGTTGCGTGCACTAGGTAGTACTGCGCTGGACCTTCCCGGGGACTCATCCGCTAAGTTCTCATGCTTGGGGGGCATGTCATGGGACATCTGACCTGACATTTCCATTTCGTTACTAATTCCTTCACTGTTCCTCATATGTTGTTTTGATTTCATTGTTTTCCTTTTTTGTGATCTTTACATTTTTCATATGTCCATCCCTGAAAATTTTGTCAATCTCTCTTTAGAGTTCCAAAGATAAATCAGACTTCACCTAACATTCTAAGCTGTGAAGATATTCTCACAACCTGTTGTCTTACATTCAAGAAAATACTCCTTTTCACTTCTCCTTTTGAAAATGTCTTGCTATTTCTGCTTTCTCTGAAATCATTTTCCCCCTTGAAGTTGTAGTTGTGTATCATTTACCTGTCTTAATGTAGTTAGATACTGAATTACTTGTCTAAGTCACCTTTTAAGTTGAATGATCAAAGAGTAGGGTGCTTAGACAGTACTGAGAAATTTTCTGCTGACTGATATTCAACACACTTTCCATTCTTTTCATAAATCTTTTGAAACAGGGTCTCATTTCATCGCCCAGGCTAGAGTGCAGTGGCACGATCATGGCTCACTGCAGCCTCAACCTCCCGGGTTCAAGTGGTCCTCCCACCCCAGACCTTTCTCCTGTAGCTGGGACTACAAGTGCATCCCACCATGCCCAGCTAGTTTTTTGTATTGGGTCTTGCCATGTTGCCCACACTGGTCTCAAACCCCTGGGCTCATGCGATCTACCTGCCTCAGCCTCCCAAAGTGCTGGGATATAGGTGTGAACCACCACACCTGGCTCATAAATTTTCATAGTTGTATCTTTTTAATAAAAATTTATTTAAAAAGGCCGGGCGTGGTGGCTCATGCCTGTAATCCCAGCACTTTGGGGGCTGAGGTAGGTGGATCATGAAGTCAGGAGATCGAGACCATCCTGGCGGACACGTGAAACCCCATCTCTACTAAAAACACAAATCATTAGCTGGATGTGGTGGTGGACGCCTGTAGTCCCAGCTACTTGGGAGGCTGAGGCAGGAGAATGGCATGAACCTGGGAGGCGGAGCTTGCAGTGAGCTGCGATCGTGCCACTGCACTCCAGCCTGGGCGACAGAATGAGATTCCGTCTCAAAAAAAAAAAGAAATAACTGATGAGAGCTTGATTTTCTCTTCTCTTGAGGAATAACCCTGACAACATTTCTAGACCTAATTGGGATATGCAGAATATTTTGATTGGTAGTAATTATGGAGGATAAAATTTCCTGCCACTAATAATTGTATTATTTGGACTAATTGCTATTTTATTTATTGTCATTACTAGTCAAGAAAGTGCTGTTGGGATAAGCAGTGATGAAATTTTGTAACAAAGCCACTTGAAAATTGTAAATCTTTTAACAACATTATAAATCAGACCTTGGAACAGGTAGAATAATTTAAAGAATCTGAACTATTCTGTAAGATACAGTTTTTAAATTAGATTAGTGGATTGCCCTACATGAAAAATTAATCAACTCTGTTATTAAATATCAGTTGAAAAGATATTCAGAAGAATTTGGAATTTTTATTTGTTTTGGTATGCTTCATATGATATTTACAGTGTATTTCTCTTGCATTGTGCCTTGCTGTAGAAAGATGTTTAGTTTTTTTTAATATGCTCTGATTGAGCTCCAAAGAAAGTTCATGTGAAGAGCTTGCTGCTGCCTAGGATTTATGTTATGCCCTGGACAGTCTACAAAGCAGATTATCTACTTGAGACCTGATAATAACAAAACTATAAGATTGTGTCCTCTGTGATAAAAATTCCCCACACATTCGAGTTCTAGTGGATATTGCATACGATGTGGATCTGGTACTGCTTTGCTTTAATATGTCCATTAAATGTACTACAATACAGTTGAGAATTGGGTTCTTAGAATGTTCCCATTAAATAACGGAAGCCTTATTATGGTGACTTTTGCAAAGGAATGATAAGTGAATTATCTCTTACACCCTGTGATGTTAATTTACCCTCTGCATTAAGTTTGGGGATTTTATCATTTTTCACAGGTATTAATTTCTTCCTCACCTAAACTACAAATTCCCTGGTCATATGTGGTTATTTATGTAACCAGTAGAGTGAGTATATCATTAAAACAGAAGGCCCTTAGTCCTCTTTCAAACTAGGAATAAGCCAGATTATCAAAATAAATTTACCAAATCAGTATAATTCTCATCATATTTTTCTTTTCTTTTTTGAGATAGAGATGTTGCCCAGGCTGGAGTGCAGAGGCACCATCTCAGCTCACTACAACCTCCACCTCCTGGGTTCAAGCAGTTCTCCTGCCTCAGCCGACAGACTAGCTGGGACTACACATGCAGCTAATTTTTGTATATTTAGTAGAGACAGGGTTTCACCTTGTTGGCCAGGCTGGTCTCGAACTCCTGGCCTCAAATGATTCACCTTCCTTGCCTCCCATAGTTCTGGGATTACAGATGTGAGCCACTGTGCCCGGCCCAATATTCTTATTTTCATACTTAAATTTAGGTAATACATACAGAAATCTCCTTCTCTTAAGAAATTCTTAAAAGACAGTATGGAAGTATTTTATAACCATCTTTCTAAGTTGTTTATTTTACTTAGAGGGAAGGAGAGAGGAAAGGGAGTTTAGAAGAGTGAATATGAGCTTGAAGAATGTTTTGGAGAAACAGGCCTTGAGTAAGATATATCAGTTACCCAGATTTCATCACTTCATGGCTATCTCCATCACAATTCTGAATTATGAGATGAAGCTTATTACTTGTTTTAGAGATTTTATGATTCTTAATCAGATTTGAAAATGTAATATTTGATGACCTGATTTTATATTAAAAAGAAAAACATTTCCTTAAACAGAAACCTCCTCTTTTTTCATTTTGTTTTTATAATTAGAGTTGAAAGCTTCTTTCCAAATAACTCCTTTAAGGCCATGCAAGGTGCTCACTTTGATTATATATTATATAAAACACCTTTCAGGGCAAAAGACCTAGCATGGTTAATTGTTTGACAGTTATCTAAACTTCAAAAAAACAAAAACCTTTATTTGATTTGATAGAATGTCATAGGTGTGACTAAAAAATGTTAGAAATGTAAGATATTTTTCTAAAATTTATAAGATTTAAGGAAGGTTGTAAGGTTTCAGGAAAATATTTTGTATAAGCAATAAGAAATATCTGTTTATTGTCATTGACATGAAAATAATGGAAATAAAAGCAGTGAACCAGAATTTATTTAAAAGTGAAGATGAGCATTTTTGTTATCTGTGCATAGTCATGTCGAATAGGCATAGTTGTTTTGCTTGACAGCCTTTCTAGCACTAAATTATGTGGTCATTCCTGGGAGCAAGTGTGGTGGAAAGTGAGGCTTACCAATCACAACTTCTAGTAAATGAAAAGTTACCTCTTGATACCACCAGGTAGGGTCTCACTCCCATTACTATGCTTTTTTTTCTTTTCTATTATTTATAAGTAGTCTCCCCAAAAATGTAATGATTTCCTCTCCTTACTTTGAATGAAATGAGCTCTAAATGGTCAACTCCATTCTCCCTCGCCCAATTATACTGGCAACTATGGCTGTACAGGTACTCTGGCCGAGCTCTCAGTTCCTGAATATTGAGATCAAAGATATATATATATGGGAAAATAGTAGAGCTTAGAGGTTTGCTAGAGAACAGTATAGCATTTTCTATAGATAGCTTTACAGAAACACAGCCAACATTCAGCATTTTAACAGCAGCTGAGGCTGGCCACAGTGGCTCATGCTTGTAATCCTAGCACTTTGGGAGGCTGAGGTGGGCGGATTGTCTGAGCTCAGAAGATTGAGACCAGCCTGGACAACATGGTGAAACCTCATCTCTACTGAAATACAAAAAATTAGCTGGGCATGGTGGCGGGCGCCTGTAGTCCCAGCTACTCAGGAGGCTGAGGCATGAGAATTGCTTGAACCCAGGAGGCGGAGGTTGCAGTGAACTGAGATCGCACCACTGCACTCCAGCCTGGGCAACAGAGTGAGACTCGGTCTCAAAAAAAAAAAAAAAAAAAAAAAACAGGCAGCTGAGTTCTTTTATTTTTTTCTTTAGAGAAAAAAGGAAACATATACATACAAACTATATATACACATATATAAGTTCAAAAAGTGATCCGAAGAAGTCATTTCTTAAAATTTTTGACATTTCAAGATGTTTACCTTCTCTGTTGGGATGTCTATATTTTAATAACTGTCCTTCAGTTTTAAAGCGAAGGATGGCCAGGCTTAGTTCACACCTGTAATGCCAGCACTTTGAGGGGCTGAAGTGGGAGGACCACTGGAGGCCAGGAGTTTGAGACCAGCCTGGGCAGTATAGTAAGACCCTGTCTCTACTAAAATTGAAAATTAGCCTGACATGATGACGCACACCTGTAGTAGCCACCCAGGAGGCTGAGATGGAAGGATTGCTTGAGCCCAGGAGGTTGAGACTGCAGTGAGCTATGATCGGTTGTGCTACTGCACTGCAGCCTGGATGACAGAGCAAGACCCTGTCTCTCAAAATAATAAAAATAAAGTGAAAGGTGATGAATGCAAAGCAAGATGATTACGTAAGGTCAGATCCAGACCAAGGCCGTGGCTTGTGTATATATGGATACTCAAGTGCTGGCTACCTTCTGGGTGTCATCTCGATGAATTTCTCCTCAGTTTGGTTGAGCACCAGCTTTGAGCACAGCACATGTTGTTAAACTAAAAAGTGTCAGACAAGATCCTTGCTCTTTTGAAGTTTCTGGTTTAGTTCTCCCCAAGTAAATGTGGTAAAGGACCAGTTTGTTATTTTCTTGTTTTGTTTTAATTTCCAGTTTATCTTGAGCCAATGCTTTTACAAATACAATAAAAATGAATTACAGGAAAATGAAATCTAAAAGATATATAAAATAAGCCCCAATTTTTAAATTATTGAATTTAACAGTTGTAAACATACTTTGTCCAACTGTAAAAATTTCTAAGCCCTTATTCTCACAGATTAGAAATGCTTTTTTCTTCATGGACCGGTAATAGTGTTTATGGATCAGCATTGATCCATGGACCACACTTTGAGTCACAATTGGTCTTTTTGCAAGGGGACAGTACCACTCCCTTACACTTAGGCTAAGCTTATGCTGAATACATACCACACTGCTGCCCACGCATAGCTACTCTTTCTCCTCCCTCAGCCTAGAATATCTCTTCTCCACCATCTCCTGCTGTATTGAAATGCCCCCCAAGTCCTTTAAGATGTATTTTAAATGCCACCTTTTTCATCAAATCTTCATGCCCTCCCACCAGTACCACTAACAGCAGCTGGGTTTGAGCTTTCCCTCCTATTTTCTGAGTAGTCTGCCTCTTACAATCATAAGGCAGAATAGTGACGTGGTAAAGGGTTTTGGGCTCTGAAAGCAAAGAAACCAAGATTCAAGCCCCAGATTAAGTGGGTGACCTTGAACAAATTCTTAACTGTTTCCTCCTCTTTAAACTGGGGGTGATCATGATGCCTATTCCTAAGGGCTATTTAAGTTTTCAGTGAGACAATCCGTGAGAAGCATCTTACATAGTCACTGGGGCATACGTGGTGAGCACTCCACTAATGTAACTGCTGTTGATATGTCTTCCTGACTTGTCCTCTCTCCCACCTTCTTCCTTACTTTTAGCTCACCTGATTGAGCACAGGGTTACTATCCCCTGTGGAAACTGGCTCAGTACCTTGCTCAATGAATAGAAGTTTAAGTGCTTGTGCCAATTAAGTGATACAAATAAGCAGCGTAATAGAATCAGAAAAAGAGATGACTCATAGTTGGAGAGGTGAGGAAAGTTCGATGGAGACGGTGGGGTTTAAGCTGAACCCTGGTGTAGGGGTCAGCATTCTGACCGTGATTGATGGCAGGCCCCGACACATGCCCACGGGCAGGGAACACTGCCTGGTTGGCTGGAGTGGATACTGCACCAGAGCATTGGGAAGCAGAGCAGGAAAGGCAGCCTGGGGTCAGGCTGTAAAAGGCCTTCAAGGCTTCATGGGGTGTGGGGCTTAATCCTTTGAGCATGTAGGAGCCCTGGAGTCTGGGTTGCTACAAGGGGTAGATTTGAGACTGGGGACACTGGAGTCCAGTGACCCAAAGAGGACATTGGAAAACTCATGAAATCCTGTTACCTAAACCAGCATTTCCTAAACTATTCCTCTGAATATGAATGATCCTCCTGTTGTTGCTTAGTTTTTCCTGGTTGGGGGGGTGGAAGTGTATGGTTTCTCCCACTAAGAAAATGAGTGGGAGAATTACAATATCTCAGGCTTCCCCCATGGAGATGACCATGTATCCTGACTTGACAGTCCTCTACTTTAAAAGTCTGTTTAGAACGTTGTTAAATTAGTGTTTCCCAAATTTAATTGAACACAGCCTTTTTTTTTTTTTCATGAAATGTATGTGAATAGCTCACAAAACAGTTTAAGAAACAGTGCCCTACACAATTCTAAACCAAGAGTATTGTAATGAAAGAACAAGTAAAGTTTAGCTTTTTCTCAGTGCTTAGCTGATCCTAGGGCACTGTCATCAGACAGTTGCCAGATAAGAACCACGTTGTTTCACACTGGGTGGTGTCGAATCTTCTGAGCATGCATCTTGCAGGACATCAGCAGTTGCTTACGTTCAGAATGCCAGGTTTCTGTTCCACCACGTCCGTCTCTTCTGTTCATTGTGAGCATCTCCACAAACATCCTCTGTTGCCAATGCCTGCATCCAGCACGTGGTGACATCCCAACCTTCGTGGAAGTGTAACCCTGTATTTATTCTCTTCTATCCTCAAAAGATGTGTTATGCAGGATGTTATATATGTAAAAGACAGTGAATTGAAATAAGGTGTTTTTTTTTAAAACAACAGCCCTTGAAAAATTTCGGAGCATCCTTGACAAACAAAGCCAGGGTTGGGATTCATCAATTTACGTGGTCATACCATCTTTCCCCCTCATTTTTGCTCAGTTAAAATTGTTAGTAGTGTGGAATAAAATTATCTTGCTGGGCTATTTATGCCTGAATCAACATAAATCTTGCATATTTTCAGAAAGTAATTCAGTTTCAAATCTTGATAGTACTACTTATTCACTTGTTTAATAAATTGTAATCTATGTGCTGTCAGCTAACTATTAAAAAGCAGGATGAGCTGATGATGGGATGATTGCCACTTAAAAGTTTTTAGCAATTTATGATAAATGATGCTTTTTTCAAAGATAAGTATGGAGTGGCTCTCTGTAGAGTGCTTAGAACCTGGCACATAGTAAAGCATACATAAAGTGTTTGCTGCCATTGTTGTTGTTATTGAAGATTGGGGCGAGGCCCTGCCTGGTTGTTATTTCCCAGTCTTGAAGATAGTTCATACTCCACTTATCTCAGTTGTTAGACATTTTTCATTGAAATTGCAGGAGCATTTTACCTAAAGAAAAACTCCATACAGAATTGGAATTCATTACATTCCTGAGTGGTTGATGGAAATTATTTTGACCGTAATAAATGATTAAAATAAAACATTAAAAGTAGATTTAAATAAAATCCAGCTTCTTAATTTATGTAATTATTTTACTAGACCTCTAATTTAGGATACAAGGTTTTAAAATAATTTTGGATGGTTATACTCTAGTAAATTAAAGCCTTTCATATGTTTCCCATATTATAGAAAAACATGTAAGTTTATATATATTACCTTTGATTTGAAAGTGCTTGTTGTAATTTTCTAATGCTTTTTAGAAGTCCAGCTCTTTAAATAACTAATGTTTTCTGCTTCGCCTCTGCAGCTTACTGAAACAAATGCAGGTATCAAGTGCTTGGACTCCATGTGCTGTTTCCCGGAAGGAGAAGCAGCGTGCACATCTGTTGGAAGAATGCTGGAACGAGTTATAGGAAGATGTAGTCCGACCCACATCAGCAGGTGTGAAATATCTCTAAGTAGCCTTTGCTGCAAATGAGTATCCTATCTGGAACAGGATGAACCTGCAGCTCTAGATACCTAATAAATCAGCAGCTGGTTTTACCAACTGAAGCAGGAAGTCTGCTATTTATTAGCATTCCTTGGTGGTAGAATTCACTTTGTGGCTTTGGGGTAAGGGCTTTTTCACTCACAAAGGAAGAGAAAGCACCTTTGAAGAGACTTCATCTAATGAACAAAACATTTTGTCTCATAGTCTTTCTAAAATGTGCTGAGTAGGAGTGTGTATATGGTACTCTTTCATGGTTTGTATAACTTTCTTTTTTAAATTATACATATACTATTTCCTTTTTATTTTTTTAATTTTTTTTTTTGCTTTTTGTCTTTACAAAATAATCTCAACATAACAGTGAAGTCAAAGGCTTTCCTTTTCTTACTCTGTATATATATTTTCCAGTTGATTATTTGAGGCTTTGAGGTATTTATGAACACAAAAGGCTGTATTTCTGCTCCCCTACATCTTCTTATGTCTGTAATGAAGTTTTGAAATGAGTCGTGATTTTTAAGTTTCTTTTGCTTGGTAGTTATTGTCTAATTAAAAGTGTATGAGTTAGAACAGGCTCTTTAAATTATGGAGTAAAAGAATCTTAGCATTTTTGTCCCCTTCTAAATCTGTTTCTTGAATGAGATTTATCACCATGCCTGCTGTTGTGCACCATAACAACAACAACAAAATACCACCTTTTGGTAAATACCATTTAAAATTCATTGAAACGTGCAATTTATTTATTTATTCATACATGTCTCCAAGAGTTATATCACTATTTAGGGGATGTTAGGGGGTAGAAAGCGCTTTTTCCACCCTTGGTGTTCTTTAGGTGAATGATACCATATTCTCAAAATCAGTACAGCAGTACACAGTATGCATGGAGGGTACAAACGGGCAGGGAGAGATGTTGGTTCCCATTGTCCCAAATGTGCTACATGAATATTAGCACTTTCTACATGTGTCAGGGCTTGGAAAAGGTTGGAAATTACCCCAGGAACAGGTTATAAAGAATGAAGAAGGCACTACTCCTATCTACTGGAAAAGGGATTTTTATTATTTGGTTAGCTTTGTGTTTTAAAAAAAAATGAGTATGATATCATTCATCTGTTATAAAATTCAGGTAACTTTTACTGGTGAACTTATTAGTTCCTCACTTTAGCTTTAGCTTAGCCATGCCTTTATGTTACGATTGAATTTATAAATAGCATTCTTATGTTAACATATGTCTGTGGTTTCAATCCCCATTTATTCTGACTTGATTATAACATGTGATCTGAAATATTTCCATAATGCTGTGATATCATTTTGTAGTAATTTCATTTCATGTAGAAGGATGAGCACTTAAACTCTGGGACTTTGTTATGATTCACATAATTGTATTATAAAATGCGGCTCTGTCATGTACCTAGGACAGCAAGTTTCCCAAAGGAAGTTCTAAAAGAGCTTGATTTATAATATTATTTTACCTGATAACACAGCTTCATTGCACAGAATGAAGATAGGAGTTAGACTAAGATACAATAGAACCTCTACAGAATTTTTTCAACTTCTGTTTCAATGAAAATTTCTCTTTAATGACAATATATGGTTTTGTTAATGATTTTTTTAAACTAGAATTAATTTTAAATGAGCCCCAAATTTTTTCTGATATATATATATATATATATATATATATGTCAATTTTCTTGATATCAATTATGTAGGTAATATACCCCCTTTATTCTTTACGTAGCCATTTTGATGCGGCATTACCTCTTTGGAACCTGCCCCAGGAGTTATTGAATTTACTTTGACATGTAGCTATTATCATCTATACTTCTTTTCACTTAAAGTTGTGCCACATTCTTTTTTTCTGAATTTTTTATTCTCCTAATAAAATGTTTAACTTAGTAATTAATATCATATTTGACAGACTATAAATGCCCTTTCCAGTTTTCTCCAACATCACAGGTTATATTATTGGTTACTATTATTTTCTTAGCTTTTTTCTCATGTGAATAATCTAGAAAGTCTTTTCAGACCTGTTGATTCTTTTCTAGGGGATAAGTCATATAATAACACCAAGCTACCTGGTGCTTTTCAAGGGCTATGTGAAAATTGCCGTAGATACATTAACATTATATTTAAACTTTCAAAGTCATTTTGATACATAGAGTTCTGGTTTTGTTTTTTACATATAATTGTATTTGTGAAATGTGTTGGGCATTTCCATTGTGACTTTAGAGCAGCATCTATTCTCCATTTCTATTTCATGTCTAAGAGGCAGGCAAGGCTGAGGCTGCCGTCACGAGATGTGGAAGCCCTTGGCTGTGTGTTCCATTAACATATTAAACTCAAGAGTAATGGGCATCGCTTGAGAAATACCACCAGTGTTTTTTATATGACAGATTTCTTTGGTGATTACATTTTTACCATCCAGCACAAAAATCGACTTACATTTTATTAATTGGTGTTGTCAGTGAAGTATCCCATATTGCAAGCTTAGTTTCAAAGGGAGCATCATGGTGCTATATGAAGGATATGCCATGTTGCACCCTAAAGAGCTGGATTTTAGCAATAAAATATTTTCTGTTCGTATATTACTAACAGTTAAGTTACTTTATCCTAATCAAAACTATCTTCTAAATAGAAAGTAAGTAGTACATAGTTCAAGTGTTTAATGTTCTGTCAAAAATTATATTTAACATATGAATGCACAATGTGTGCTTTGAAAAAAAAATTAAAAATGAAGGAGACGTTATCTAATAAGATTCTTGGGTGTAAGCAATGTGGAAAAAAGAAAAACTAATATAAAGTATGGCAGTTTGGAATTGAACATCTGACTCCAGATAACTGGGATATTTATAGATGTTACAGTTAAAAGTTATAGTTAAAAGCATACTTTTCCCCCGTAAATACTTACTGTTAAAGAAATTTTCATCTTCTCGTTTTATTCATTTATTCTACAAACACTGGGTGCCTAATATATGTCAGACACAGTTCTAGATGCTAGGCAGACAGTAGTGAACTAGTCCTTCCCTAACCTAAGGCAGATACTGTTCCAGCTTTTCTAGAAACTAGTCGAATTAAAGTTGAGCTACATACAAACTTAGCATCTCTGGGAAAAAGAAAATATTTGACAAAGGTGAATTGGGGCCATTTTTAATGCCCGTCTCTTCCTGTAACATCTCTGTTTAGGGAAGGTGGGAACCCTGGAAAAAGTTACATAAAATGTATTTATTGTTAAATGTGTTTAGTCTCGTAAGAAAAGCAGCCTTTCACTTGGCAGTCCTAATATTGTCCTTGAAGTAGGTTAGTCTGTTTTAAGCATGGCAGGCTACTTTTGGTCTTGAGTTATTTTAGCTTAAATTAATTCAAGCTAATTTAAGTTTACAGCTGCACATAAAGTATTATGTAATGAATTGCTTTAGGGCCTTATCATTCAGACACCAGTTAACTTTTCCAGACCAGTAGAGGATTGTTTGTTCTTAGTTAAGTGAAAACACTAGTGACCTACAGGTGTCTTTGATGCCTTTTGAATACATCATTCACTACATTCAAGCTAATTATGCTGAAGTCTTTAGAATAGGATTTATAGCTGAAATGAAATGATCAATAATAGGAACATACTACTGTTTCATTCCAAAGCCTTTGGTAAGTGGGATTTGGGTTTGCTTTTGTAAACTGAACTTTTCAGTAAAACTGAATGTGCATAACTCTTAATAACATACTTCTTATTGAATTGTTAAGACTTTAAAAAGCATCTCATGCTTTACTACATATAGAAACTGTTTTAATGCTAATGAATGTTTGAATTTTGGCTAATATTTTTATATAATGACTAGAGCATTATTTTTCCCAAGTTTTTATATAATATAAATAGAAAGTTTGGGCATTCAATACTAGTATGAAGAACCTCTCTTTAGCATTTAAATGAATCAATCAGTGATTGCATTTGGGTCCTAAGTTTTAGAGTAAATTTTTTTCTCAATTAAAACATAGGTCCTGGTGAGCCAAACTTTTCTCTTATTGTTACTTTAGATCATGGAGTGCATCGGATCCTTTCTATACCAACGACAGGAGCATCTTGACTCTCTCCACAATGGACTCATCTACTTGTTAAAGGGGCTGTAGTGCTTTGTGGGAGCCATTTCACCTCCTTCCCTAAAATTCAGTGTGATCACCCTGTTAATGGCCACACTAGCTCTGAAATTAATTTCCGAAATCTTTGTAACAGTTCACACCCACTCTGAGTTACAATGGCAGACAAACAGAAAGCATTAATACAAGCCCCTCCTAACACCCTTAATTTGAATCTGAACATGTTAAAATTGGAGAATAAAGAGACATTTTTCATCTCTTTGTCTGGTTTGTCCCTTGTGCTTATGGGACTCCTAATGGCATTTCAGTCTGTTGCTGAGGCCATTATATTTTAATATAAATGTAGAAAAAAGAGATAAATCTTAGTAACGTGTATTTTTTAGTATTAGCTTTATTATTGACTCTTCTATTTAAATCTGCTTCTGTAAATTATGCTGAAAGTTTGCCTTGAGACTCTATTTTTTTATTAGAGTTATATTGAAACTTTTCATGGGAAAAGTCAATGTGAATACTGAGGAATTTTGGTCCCTCAGTGACCTGTGTTGTTAATTCATTAGTGCATTCTGAGTTCACAGAGCAAATTAGGAGAATCATTTCCAACCATTATTTACTGCAGTATGGATACCAATTCCTCTAACTGTACTGTAACACAGCCTGTAAAGTTAGCCATATAAATGCAAGGGTGTATCAAATATACAAACCAGGAATCAGGTCTGTTCACTGAACTTCAAATTGATGTTTACTAATATTTTTGTGACACAGTATGAAGACCCTATAGTGGGTAAATTAGATACCGTTAACATATTATTAATGTCTTTATCATTGGATCTTTTGCATGCTTTAATCTGGTTAACACATTTAAATTTGCTTTTTTTCTCTTTACCCGAAGGCTCTGTGTATAGTATTTCATAGCATCGTTGTAAAGTTTTACTATATCAATAAAAAGTTTGGACAGTATTTAAATATTGCAAATATGTTTAATTATACAAATCAGAATAGTATGGGTAATTAAATCAATAAAAAGAGAAGAGCCTCTTTCTGCGGCCAACTTAGAATTGCTCTTCCCCTTGTAAGCTAGATTTTAGAATAAAGGGTTTCAGTTAATAATCTTATTTTCAGGTTATGTTATCTAAGTTATAGCACACTACCACAATACAGTGGGTTCTGCCAGTGTCCCAGTGCAAGGCGTATTTTCAGGTGTGGCTATGGAATGTAAATTGTTAAAGTCTAAAATGCTAAACTTGTATCAGGTAACGTTAGCAATAAATTACAATGCTAAGAATGATTAATTGGGTAGATGTTACTGTAATTAAGTCATTGCACTTCAAAACCTAACTTACATCCTGAATTTATCAAGTAGTTCTGTATTGTCATTTGTTTTTGTTTTGCTGAGATGTTGTCTTAAGATTTAGAAGTGATTATTAGCTTAAGAATTATTACCCAGCTCTAAGCAAATAATGATTGTATACATATTAAGAAAATGGTTAAATGCGGTTTTACCAAGTTTTCCCTTGAAAATGTCATTCTTTTATGGAGATTTATTGTGCAGCCCTAAGCCGCCCTCCCATTTCATGAATATAAGGCTTCTAGAGTTGGGCTGGCAGGGGAAAGAATGGTTGAGACAAAAATTAAGACTTTATCTTTGTTTGCTTGTGAACTGTTTTCTTGCTAATGTAACATTTGTCTGTTCCAGTGATGTAAGGATATTAAGTTATTAAGCTAAATATTAATTTTCAAAAATAGTCCTTCTTTAACTTAAGATATTCCATAGCTGGATTTAGGAAGATCTGTTATTCTGGAAATACTTTAAAAGAATAATACACCGTACAGTGTCTGCATTCACTAATTCATGTTCCAGAAAAGGAATACTGCAGATATACTCAGTAGAGTACTTTAGTGGAGGATATGGAAATTTGCTTATAAAGTCTCTTATAAAACATACATATGACAAAATGACATTCAATAGGCCTGCATTACATTTACATGACAGTGTTTATTTGCCATCAAATAAACTGAGTACTGACACTAGACAAAGCCTCCAAAGTCATAAAGTAGCCTATGACCAACTGCAGCAAGACAGGAGGTCAGCTCGCCTAGAATGGTGCTTAAAGTGTGATTGATGTAATTTTCTGTACTCACCATTTGAAGTTAGTTAAGAGAACTTTATTTAAAAAAAAAAAAAAAAAAGTAAATGGCATCCACTAGTGTGCTCATCCTAAACTGTTACTCCAAATCCACTCTGTTTTTAAAGCAAAATTATCTTGATTTTAAGAAAAGTTTTCTATTTAAGAAAGGAACAATGCAGTCTACAAGCTTTCAGTGGTTTTCTAGTGCTATATTCATCTTGTAAAACTCTTACTACGTAACCAGTAATCACAAGGAAAGTGTCCCTTTTGCATAGTTCTTTAAAATTCTTTGGAAAGTATGATGTTGATAAATAACCCTTATCTGCCAAAAGCAGAGCAAAATGCTGAATATGTTATTGCTAGTTAATCAGTGGTCTCAAATTGATTTGCCTCCCTTTGCCTTCCTTTGCCTCGTCTGAGGGCTGTAAGCCTGAAGATAGTGGCAAGCACCAAGTCAGTTTCCAAAATTGCCCCTCAGCTAAGGCTTTAAGTGACTCAGCACCCTGCCTCAGCTTTAGCAGGCATAGGCTCACCCTGGGCGGAGCAAAGTACGGGCCAGGGAGAACTACAGCTACGCAGACCTGCTGTTGAGTTGAGAAAAGGGGAGAATCTATGGTCTGAATTTTCTAACCATCCTCTTTCTTGGGTCTAAAGTTCATGATATACAAAGGCTTCCAAAGCTGAGCCCCGCCCTGGCAGTGTCCTGAACAGGAGACTACACAGAGGCAAATCAGCCTTAGGGAACACTTACATTCTGCCCTATGGTTAGTGCCAGGACTGAGGCCGTTTCTGCCGCAGAAGATTGTGAGATTGAACTTACCTGAGAGCTGGAGACTCCTGAGAAGCAGGAGTCAAGGCCACTAGAAAATTGACAGTTAAGAGCCAAAAGTTTTTAAAATATGCTACTCTGAAAATCTCGTGAAGGCTGTAGGAAAAGGGAGAATCTTCCATGTTGGTGTTTTTCCTGTAAAGATCGGTTTGGGGTATGATATTGGGCAGGTATTAATAAAAATAGCACACCAAAGAGTTCTGTAAAACATGTTTTATTGATTTTGGTCCCCACTTACATTCTATTTCTAGGAGTTACCTATTTTCATATAAGTAAAACATTATTAAAGTGCTGTTTTATGTGAAATAACTTGAATGTTGTTCCTACAAAAAATAGATCATAACTAATGATACATTTGTAATAATGGTAATTGTTAGATTTTTATGAAGAATGAGTATCTGGAAATATTGTAGCAATACTTTTAGTTTAAAATTTTGGACCTGAGACACTGTGGCTGTCTAATGTAATCCTTTAAAAATTCTCTGCATTGTCAGTAAATGTAGTATATTATTGTACAGCTCTCAGTAATTTTTTAAAGTTTATGAAGTTATATTTATCAAATAAAAATTTTCCTATATAATTAAAAGTGTTCTTTTATTTAAGCATTTTAAGCCTCTCTCTGTTATCACAACCTTCACTGCCAAACTTGTTTCAAGTTAAATTTTACTGTATTTACCCTTCATTGGAGGACAGGGATATCATTTATGCCTTTCACTGACTGCAGTTTTTTAAAATGTAGTTCTTACCCAGCTTTTATAGATCATCAGTACAACTCTTGGAAAAGACTCTGATAAGAATGCGCCAGCTGTAAAGACCAGCATACCTCAACTAGACTAGAAATTGCATCATTCCTGAAAAGCCAGCCAAGAGCACTTGTGAATTTGGAAATGCCCTGGTTCATAGAAAATATGTGCTTTTTAAAAAAATATAACTGATGATAGAATGTATACTTCCCTATAAAATATTCCCGTTTCCTGACACCCAGTTATTTTCACTGCTTCCTCGGTTGCCAGTTAGAACAGATATAATTGTCTAATCTACATCTGCTTAAAAAGTTAAGCTGTTGTCTTTGCCCAGCTGTTAGTATTTGCAAAGGATGACAATGCATGATTTATGTAATGTAATGTATTTTTGAGATGTAATAATATGATCCTAGACAAATCAATCAGTTTAGGCATCTGTTTTTCTATTTAAAAAGGAGTGTTTGGACTATTTTTAGGATGACTACTGTCTTTAACTTCTAATATACAAGTAGAACATGATGAATAATGAACAAGAAATTTAGGACAAAAAAAAGAAGCATTTCACTGGAAAATTAGTGAATTCAAAAATTCAAGTTTTATATTGAAGAGCTAACTGACTCAAAGGAAAGCCTATTGTAAGTGGAGATAAGTCACCACACCTCTCTATGAACAGCCCGAGCCCTGTGATAAATCAAATTTTTAAATACTAATTTAAGTTAAAATGGTTTGTATTCAGATATAATTTGTACACAGTAAAATGTATAGATTTTAGGATTATAGTTACTCACTTTTGATAAATCTCTACACCCATGTAACCCTTACCCCAAACCAGGTTAAAAATCCTTCAGTCATTCCTCAAGGTTCCCTTGTGCCTTTTGCAATGAATTTATTCCCCTCTTGGTCCTGTCCCAGCAACCATTTTCTGATTCCTGTTGTCATAGATTAGTTTTGCCTAATCTTGAATTTTATGTAAATGACAATACAAGTGTGTCACTTTTGTGTCTGGCGTTGTTGCTCAGCGTGTCTGAGAGACTCATCTATGTTGTGCCAGGACCCATGGTTTTCTTTCTGCTACTCAGTAATGTTTCATTGCATGAATGTACCACAATTTGTCCTTTTTCCTCTTTATGGACATGTGTTTTTTTACAGTTTGGGGCTATTGTTAAATAAAGTTATTATGAACATTCTTTGTGGACTTATGTTTTCACTTCTTTTGTGAAATAACTAGGAGTAGAATTGCAGGGTCATAGGGTAGGTTTATAAGAAACTGTCAAAAAGTTTTCCACAGTGGCTATATGTACTATTTTACACTCCCACCAGCAACTATGAGAGTTCCAGTTGCCATTTGGTGATGTCTTTTTAATTTTAGCCATTCTAATAAAGTATCTCAGTGTGGTTATTTGCATGATGATGTTTAATCCTCTTCATATGCTCACTGGTGATTTACGATTTTTTCAAAATGTCTGTTCAAGTCTGGCCATTTTTTCATTAGGCTACTTTTCTTGTTACTGAATGGTAGGAATCTTTAAGGTAAGGATGTAAGTCCTTTGTCTTATGTATGTATTGCTAGCATTTTCCCCCCAGTTTGTGGCTTGCCTGTTTATTTTCTTAGTTGTCACTCTGGGGAGCAGAAGCATTTTATTTTGATGAAGTCCAATTTTTTTTTCCTTTTATAGTTAGGTGCTTTTCATGACTTCTAAAAACTCTTGTCAGCCCCAAGGTCATGAAGAAATTTTCCCATGTTTTCTTCTGAAAGCATTAGTCTTAACTTTTATGTTTAGGTCAAAGATGATATCTCAAATTCATTTGAGTATGATGCAAGGCGGCAAGGAATGAGGATTGTCCTTCCCCGCAACTCCCCCCACCCTGACAAGGTTATCTGGTTTGACCCCATTTCTTTACAATATTCTCGTTCTCCATTGAATTGGTATGGTGCCTCTGTTTAAAATGAATTGACTTTTCTTAAAAAAAAAAAAAAAAATCTGATGTGGTTTTTATTTATATTTTTCTGAATCTATACATCAATTTGGAAAGAACAGACTTCTTGAGTCCTCCAATCCATGAACATGATATATCCATTTATTTAGGTCTTCTTTAATTTCTCTCAGCGATGTCTGGTAGTCTTTAGTGTAGATATCTGGCAAATACTCTTGTTAACGTCCTAATTTTTTATGATTTTTTATGCTATGTTAAGGGCAATCATTTTCAAATTTATTTTCCTATTAGCCTTACTAGAACACAGAAATAAAATATGAAATAAGGGGCAGGGTGCGGTGGCTCACACCTGTAATCCCAGTGCTTTGGGAGGGCGAGGCGGGCAGATCACAAGGTCAAGAGATCAAAACCACCCTGGCCAACATGGTGAAACCCCGTCTCTACTAAAAACACAAAATTAGCTGAGCATGTCGGTGCACGCCTATAATCCCAGCTACTCGGGAGGCTGAGGCAGGAGAATCACTTGAACCCAGGAGGCAAAGATTGCAGTGAGCCAAGATCACACCACTGCACTCCAACCTGGGTGACAGAGCGAGACTCTGTCTCACAAAAAAAAAAATTAAAAAATAAGGCTATGATCCTGGACAAATTAATTTTAACTTTGTTAACCTACAACCTTGCCATATTCACTTTATATTCACATTCAAATTATTCTTTTGTATAGAATCCTTTGGATTTTCCCATATACAGTCACATTATCTGAGAACTAAAAGGTTTAATTTTTTTCTTTCTTTCTGGTACAGTGTTATATAGGCATGGTTAAAACCATGAATAGGTGTTGAATTTTGAAAAATGCTTTTTTTCCATTTACTGAGATGATGTGTTTTAATTTTTTTAGTTTGATAATACAGTGAATTACCTTGGCTGATTATGGTTTTTTGTTTAAGAGACAGAGTCACCCCCTGTTGCCTAGGCTGGAGTGCAGTGGCACACTTGCGGTTCCACTGCAGCCTGGAACTCCTGGCCTCAAGCAGTCCTCCCACTTCAGCCTCCCAAGTAGCTAGGATTACAGGAACACACCACCACACCCAGCAGATTTTTAAATTTTTTTGTAGAGACGAGTATCACTATGTTGCCCAGGCTGATCTACAACTCCTGAGCTTAAGGAATCCTCCCACCTTAGCCTCCCAGAGTGCTGGGATTACAGGCATGAGCCACCACACCCAGTCTACCTTGGTTGATTTTCGAATGTTAAACCAACTTTGCATCCTTAAAATAAATCCCACTTGGTTGTGATGTTTCTTACAACACTATGACCACCACCACCGCGCCTCCCCCCCATTTATATCTACTTCCTCAGAAAATAGTTAGACCTACCTTTAAAATATATCCAGAGTTTCAAATACATTAATATTTAGAGTTTTTGTCAACCTGGTTATCACCCTGGTCTAAGTCACCATCATCTCAGGATAATTGCATTAACTCTTTAACTGACGTATGCTGTATTGCTGCATAAAAAAATTCCCCAAAATTTTGCATCATAAAACAATAGACTTTATTCCCGTTTCTATGGATCCAGGATATGGGTGCAGATTATCTGGGTACCAAAGCCTCAAGGTCTTTCACAAGGCGGCAAACTGTCAGAGCCGCAGTGTCACCTATCACCTGAAGGCTCAACTGAGATTAAACCTGCAGCCAAGCTCATTAATGTGATTGTATGATTTAGTTCTTTATGGGTTGCTGTACTAAGGACTTCCAGTTTCTTACTGGCTGTTGGCCAGAGACTGCTCTCAGTTCCTTCCCTCACGGACCTCTCAAAACGGCAGCTTACAAAATGGCAGCTGGCTTCCAACCAAGTGAGCAAGAGAGGGCATGCAAGATGGAAGCTATTTCTAACCTAATCTCAGAAGTGATGTCTCATCACTTTGCCATATTCTACTCATTAGAGGCAAGTCACTAAGTCCAGACCATACTCAAGGGGAAGAGATTACACAAGAGTGTGAATCCCAGAAGGCAGGGACCACTGGGGGCATTTTAGAGGCTGCCTACCACAACTGATCCCCGACTTTCATCTTACCTCCACTCTACCCCCCGACACAACACGATTTTTGTCAACACATCAGCTAAAGTAATTTTATTAAAACTAGTCAGGACTTGTTACCCCTCCAATGACTTCCCACCTCACTGTAAAAGCCACAGCCCTAATAATAGCCTACAAGGCCATATACAATTTGCTACCTGTTATCTCTGACCTCATATCTTGTTCTCCTTACCCCCTCCCCTTCCCCAGCCTGACAGCCTCCTTGATATTCCTTAAACACGCCAGGCTTGTTGCCAACTCAGAGCCCTTACAGTTTCTCTTTTCTCTGCCTACAAAGCCTTCCCAGATATATGCATGGCTTACTACCTCATTTTTTTAGGTACTTATTCAGATGTCTCGGTGAGGCCCTACCTGATCACCCTCTTTAAAATTGCATCATCTCCTTACCTCTTCCCTGCTTCATTTTCCCTCTGCAGCACTACGTATCACACTGTATACTTGACTGACTTTGTTGATTACATCCCCAACACTAGAATGTAAGCTCCATGAGGGTAACTATTATTGTTTCGTTCACTGCTGCATTCCCAGAATAATGCCTGGCACATTGAGGACTTAAGAGACATTTATTTGAATAAGTTAGTGAATCATTTCTGAAAGCCATGGGGAGTTACCAGAGGATCTTAAGCCTTTTAGCTAAATCATCCTGACAAGAGTGAGAACAAGTGGTTGGAAGAGAAGCAGACAAAAGCCATAGAGATAAAAAGCCACTGCAAACATCAAGGAATTCAAATGAAGGCGATGGCACTAGAAATCAAGAACATTATATGGACACATAGGCAAAATGTATGAGTGGTTCCAAAACTGATCTACAATTTCAGCACAAACCCTATCAAAAACCAGCTGGCTTCTTTTGCAAAAATTGACATGCAGATATTATTATTTATATGGAAGTGCAAGAGACTCAGAAACCAAAACAATCTGAAAAAAGAACAAAGTTGGAAGACACACTTCTTGATTCTAAAATTTTACTACAAAGTTATAGTAATCAAGACTGTGGTTCTGACATAAGGAAGGACATAGACAATAAAATTGAGAATCCAAAAATAAATCCATACATTTATAGGCAACTGATTTTTAGCAAGGGTGCCAAAACATTCAATGGGGAGAGAACTGTCTTGTCAACAAATGGTGCAGGGACAACTGGATATCCACAGGTAAAAGAATTAATTTGGACCCCCACCTCAGGCATTATACAGAAATTAACCTAAACAAATCAAATACCAAATGATAATCTGAAACTATAAAACTCTTAGACACATAAGTAAAAATCTTCTGACATTGGATTAGGCAATGGTGTGATACCTGAAGTGCAAGTAATAAGAGAAAAAAATAGATAAAATTGAACTTAATAAAAATTAAACGTGGCTGGGCATGGTGGCTCACGCCTGTAATCCCAGCACTTCGGGAAGCCAAGGTGGGCGGATCATGAGGTCAGGAGATTGAGATCATCCTGGCTAACACAGTGAAACTCCGTCTCTACTAAAAATACAAAGAAAAACATTAGCCGGGTGTGGTGATACGTGCCTGTAGTCCCAGCTACTCGGGAGGCTGAGGCAGAAGAATCACTTGAACCCGGGAGGCAGAGGTTGCAGTGGGCTGAGATCACGCCACTGTACTCCAGCCTGGGCAACAGAGCAAGACTCTGTCTCAAAAAAAAAAAGAAAAAAATTAAACTTTTGTGCCATAAGACACTATTAAGAAAGTAAAAAGACAATCCACAGACTAGTAGAAAATATTTGTAAGTCACATACCTGATAAAGGTCTAATATCTAGAATATATAAAGAACTCTTACAAGTCAACAATACAAGATAACCAAATTAGGCTGGGCATGGTGGCTCATACCTGTAATCCCAGCAATTTGGGAGACTGAGGTGGGAGGATCACTTGAGCCGAGGAGTTTGAGATCAGCCTTGGCAACATAGTGAGACCCTGTCTCTACGAAAAAATGAGGCAAGAGGACTGCTTGAGTCTAGGAGGTCAAGGCTGCAATGAGCCGTATCACGCCACTGCACTCCTGCCTGGGTGATTGGCGTGAGACTGTCTCAAAAAAAAAATTTTTTTAAATGGGCATAAAACCTCCCAACAAAGAAAAGCCCAGGAACAAGATGACTTCCCTGGAGAATTCTACCAAACATTTAAAAATTAACACCAATCATCTTCAAACTCTCAAAAAAATTGAAGAAAAAGCAACACTTCCAAACTCATTCTGTGAAGACAGCATTACTCTAATACCAAACAAAGCCAAAGAGGCTATAAGACAAGAAAAATACAGGCCAATATCCCTGATGAATATTGGTGCAAACATTCTCAACAAAACAGTAGCAAATTATACATCACGACCAAGTTATTCCTGGAATGAAAGAATGGTTCAATACAGAAAACTCAATCATCAAAATATACCACATTAACAGAATGACAATTTGCTACCTGTTATCTCTGACCTCATATCTTGTTCTCTTTACCCCCTCCCCCTCCCCAGCCTGACAGCCTCCTTGATATTCCTTAAACACGCCAGGCTTGTTGCCAACTCAGAACCCTTACAGTTTCTATTTTCTCTGCCTACAAAGCCTACTATGCATGGCTTACTACCTCATTTTTTTAGGTACTTATTCAGATGTCTCGGTGAGGCCCTACCTGATCACCTGGGCACATGATCACCTCAACTGATGCAGAAAAAAACATTTGACACGATTCAACACCCTTTCATGATTAAAACACTCAACAAGCTAAGAATAGAGGGAAAGTACATCAAGATAATAAAGGTGCTATATGACAAACCCATCACATCATACACATTGGTCAAAGACAGAAGGCTTTTCCTCTAAGATCAGAAACAAGACAAGGATACCAGTTTTCACCACTTCTCTTCAACACAGTACTGAAGTCCTAATCAGAGGAATTAGGCAAGAAAACCAGATAAAGTCATTCAATTTGGAAAGGAAGAAATAAAATTATCTCCACTTGCAGATGACATGATCTTATGTTAGAAAACCCTAAATAATCCACACACACACACACACACACACACACAGTTTGAACTGTTAAGTTCAGCAAAGTTATAAGATACAAAATCCACACACCAAAATTGTTCGCATTTGTATACATTAACAATGAACAATCCAAAAAGAAAATTAAGAAAGCAATTTACAATAGCCTCAATAAACAACAACAAAAACCCTAGGAATAAACCTAACCAAGGAAAAGACATTGCTAAAAGGAATTTAAGATAACAAATGCATGGAAAGATATTCTGTGTTCAAGACTGGAAGACTTTGTATTGTTAAGATGTCAATACTATCCCAAGCAATCTATAGACTCAATGCAATCTCTATGAATATGCCAATAGCATTTATTATAAGAATAGAAAAATCCATCCTAAAATTCATACGGAACATCAAGGGATCCTGTATAGCCAAAATAATTAAAAAAAAAAAAAGAACAGGTTGGGCACAGTGGCTCACACCTGTAATCCCAGCACTTTGGGAGGCCGAGGTTGGTGGATCACCTGAGGTCAGGAGTACTAGACCAGCCTGGAACATGGTGAAACCCCGTCTCTACTAAAAATACAAAAAAAATTAGCCAGGAGTGATGGCACACACCTGTAATCCCAGCTACTCGGGAGGCTGAGGCAGGAGAATCACTTGAACCCCAGGAGGCAGAGGTTGCAGTGAGCTGAGATCGCACCACTGCACTCTGGCCTGGGCAACAGAGTGAGACTCTGTGTCAAAAAAACAAAACAAAACAAAATGTGGAAGACTCACAATTTCTGACTTCAAAACATACTACAACAAAGTTATATTAATCAAAACAGTGTGGTACTGACATGAAAATAAACATATAGGCCGGGCGCAGTGGCTCAAGCCTGTAATCCAAGCACTTTGGGAGGCTGAGACGGGCGAATCACAAGGTCAGGAGATCGAGACCATCCTGGCTAACATGGTGAAACCCCGTCTCTACTAAAGAATACAAAAAACTAGCCGGGCGAGGTGGCGGGCGCCTGTAGTCCCAGCTACTCGGGAGGCTGAGGCAGGAGGATGGCGTAAACCCGGGAGGCGGAGCTTGCAGTGAGCTGAGATCCAGCCACTGCACTCCAGCCCGGGCGACAGAGCGAGACTCCGTCTCAAAAATAAATAAATAAATAAATAAATAAATAAATAAATAAATAAATAAAATAAACATATAGACCAATGGACTAGAAAAAGACCAGAAATAAGCTCTCATGTATCTGTTCAAACGGTCTTTGACAAGGGTGCCAAAACCACTGAGTAGGGAAAGGACAGGTTTTTCAACAAATCAGTGTCAGGAAAAATGAAAATCCAGAAGAAAAGATAAAGTTAGTTCCTTACTTTATACTATATACAAAAATTAACTCAAAATGGATCAAAGACCTAAAAATAAGACTAAAAACTATAAAACTCCTATAAGAAAACATAAGAGATGAGGCAGGCAGATCATTTGAGGCCAGGAGTTCGAGACCAGCCTGGTCAATGTGATGAAACCCTGTCTCTACTAAAAATACAAAAATTAGCTGGGAGTGGTGGCACACACCTGTAGCCTATAATCCCAGCTGCTTGGGAGGCTGAGGCAGGAGAATCGCCTGAACCTGGAAGGTGGAGGTTGCAGTGAGCTGAGATCACACCACTACTGCATTCCAGCCTGGGCAACAGAGCAAGACTCTTCTCAAAAAAAAAAAAAGAAAAGAAAAAAAAGAAAGAAAACAAAACAAAACATAAGAGGAAAGCTTTATGACAATGGACTTGGCAGTAATTTATTGGATATGACACCATAAGCACAGGCAACAAAAGCAAAGATAGACAAATGGGTCTATATCAAACTCAAAAACTTTTGTGCATCAATGAACACAATCAACAGATTGAAAGGTAATCTATGAAATAGGAAAATGTATTTATAAATCATATACAAGGGGTTAATATCCAGAATATGTAAAGAATGCCTACAACTCAACAACAATAAAAATATCAAATAACCTAAATTTTTTTAAGGGGCAAAGGACTTGACATTTCTCCAAAAATGATATGCAAATGGCCAACAAGTATATGAAAAATGCTCAACATCACTAATAATCAGAGAAATGAAAATCAAAGTTACAATGAGATATCACCTCATACCCATTAGGATGGCTACCATCAAAACAAGCAAACAAAAACAGAAAATAACAAGTGTTCGAAAGGATGTGGAGAAACTGAAACCCTTGCGCACTATTGGCAGGACTAAAATGGTGAAGCCACTATGAAAAACAGTATGGCAGTTCCTTAACAAATGAAACACAGAAATACCATATGATCCAGCAATCCCACTTCTGGATATATACCAGAAGAGTTAAAAACAGGGTATCAAAGTGATATCTGCACCCTCATGTTCATAGAAGCACTATTCATAACAGGCAAGAGATGAAAGCAACTCAATGTCCATCAAAGGATAAATGAATACACACAATGTGGTACATACCTATAATGGAATATTATTCAATCATAAAAGTGAACGAAATCCTATCACATGCATCGACATGAATGAATTTTGAGGACATTACGCTAAGTGAAGTCACCCAGTCACAAAAAGACAAGTACTATATGATTCTACTTATGTGAGGCATCTAAAGTAGTCAAATTTATAGAAAAAGAATGCACATTTGTGGTTACCTGGAGTCAGGGACAGGGGAAAATAAGGAATTGTTTAATGGGAATAGAGTTTCAGTTTTGGAGGATGAAATAGCTCTGGATATCTGTTGTATAACAATGTGAATATACTCAACACTACTGACTGTACACTTAAAAATGGTTAAGATGGTAAATGTTATGCTTTTTACCACAGTCAAAAAAATATTTAGGCTGGGCGCAGTGGCTCACACCTGTAATCCCAGCACTTTGGGAGGCCAAGGCGGACGGATAACCTGAGGTCGGGAGTTCGAGATCAACCTGACCAACATGGAGAAACCCCATCTCTACTAAAAACATAAAAAAGTAGCGGGGCATGGTGGTGCATGCCTGTAATCCCAGCTACTTTGGAGGCTGAGGCAGGAGAATCGCTTGAACCCAGAAGGCGGAGGTTGCAGTGAGCCAAGATCACACCATTGCACTCCAGCCTGGGCAACAAGAGCAAACCTTCATCTCAAAAAAGAAAAAAAAAAAAAATTTAATGAACATAAGATTTGAATAGAACATTTCTCCAGAGAAGATATACAAATGGCCAATAAGGACACGAAAAGATGCTCAGTCGGGCGCAGTGGCTCATGCCTATAATCCCAGCACTTTGGGAGGCCGAGGTGGGTGGATCATGAGGTCAGGAGACCGAGACCATCCTGGCTAACAGGGTGAAACCCCGTCTCTACTAAAAATACAAAAAATTAGCCGGGCGTGGTGATGGGCGCCTGTAGTCCCAGCTACTCGGGAGGCTGAGACAGAAGAATCACTTGAACCTGGGAGGCGGAGGTTGCAGTGAACTGAGAGCGCACCACTGTACTCCCGCCTGGGTGACAGAGCAAGACTCAAAAAAAAAAGGAGAGAAAAAGAAAAGCTGCTCAACATTTGGGAAATGCTTATCAAAATCATAATAAGGTATTACTTCGTACCCACTAAGATTGCTTTAATCAAAAAGAAAGGCAATAACAAGTGTTGCTGAGGATGTGGAGAAATTAGAACCCTCATACTCTACAGGTAGGAATGTAAACTGGTACAACTGCTTTGGAAAATAGTTTGGCCATTCCTCATTTAATAAGTTAAACACAGAATTACGATATGATTCAGCACTTCCAATCCTAGGCATATACCTAAAAGAAGTGAAAACAGATACTCAAGCAAATACTTGTACATGAATGTGCACAGCACCATTACTCAATATAACAGTAAAAAAAAATGCAAACCTGGCCAGGCGCAGTAGTTCCTGTAATCCCAGCACTTTGGGAGGCCGAGTCGGGTGGATCATCTGAGGTCAGGAGTTTGAGACCAGACTAGCCAACAAGGTAAAACACTGTCTCTACTAAAAATACAAAAATCAGCCTGGCATGGTGGTGGGCGCCTGTAATCCCAGCTACTCGGGGCACTGAGACAGGGGCCCAGGAGGTGGAGGTTGCAGTAAGCAGAGATGGTGCCACTGCACTCCAGCCTGAGCAACAGAGAGAAACTCTGTTTCAAAAAACAAAAAGGAAACCCAAGTGTCCATCAACTGATGAATATATAAACAAAACATATATCCATACAATAACATTATTCAGTCACAAAAAGGAATAAATACTGATATATCCTACAATACCCATAAACCTTGAAAACATCATGCTAAGTGAAAGAAGCCAATTATAAGAGGCCACATATTGAATGATTGCATTTATGTGAAATATCCAAGATAGGCAAATCTATAGAGACAGAAAGTATTTTAGTGGCTGTCAGGGACTAGAGTGAGGAGATAATGAGGAATGACAGCTAATGGGTACAGAGTTTCTTTGTGGGGTGATAAAAATATTCTGGAATTAGATAGTATGAGCATTGCACAATCTTGTAAAAATACTAAGAACCACTGAATTGTACACTATAAAGGGGTGAATTTTGTTATGTGAATTATACCTCAATGAAAAATATTAGCAAACCCAATTCAGCAGCATATAAAAAGGATTATATATCATGATCAAATGCTGTTTGCCCCAGGAATGCAGGGTTGGTTTAACATCCAAAAATCAAAGTGATATAACATATTAATAAAGAACAAAAAACCACATGATGATCTCAATACACAAATAGCATGTGATAAAAAAATAGCATGTGACAAAAATTCAACACCCATTCATGATAAAAATCCTCAACAAAGGCTTAAAAGAGAATGTACAACTAATACTATACTTAATAATGGAAAAACTTAATGTTTTCCCCCTAACAATGGAAAAAAGGCAAAAGTGACATCTTCACCACTTCTATTCAACATTGTACTAGCCAATGCAATAAGACAATAAAAAATAACTAAAGGCACGTTGTTTACAAATGAAGAATTAAACTATCTATTTACAGATGATATAATCTTGTACATAGTAAATCTTAAGAAATCAAACAAATATTAGAACTAATAAAAGTGTTTAGCACAGTCCCAGGATCCAAGATCAATATATGAAAATCTACTTTAGTTATGTATACTAGAAATGAAACAAAACATAAAACTAAAAAAACAAATTTGCAACAGCATCAAAAAGAATACTTAAGGCCAGGTGCGGTGGCTCACACTCATAATTTCAGCACTCTGGGAGGCCGAGGCAGGCAGATCATGACATCAGAAGATCGAGACCATCCTGGCCAACATGGTGAAACTCCATCAATACTAAAAATACAAAACTTGGCTGGGCATGGTGGCGCATCCCTGTAATCCCAGCTACTCAGGAGGCTGAGGCAGGAGAATCGCTTGAACCAGGGGAGCTGGAGGCTGCAGTGAGCTGAGATCACGCCACTGCGCTCCAGCCTGGCTGACAGAGCGAGACTCAATCTCAAAAAAAAAGAAAAAAAAAAGAAAACACTTAAAAAAATAAATTAAACCAAAGTACAATACCTGCAACAGAAAATCATAAAACTGCTTAGGAAAATTAAACATTTAAATAAATGACATCCTATGTTTCTGGATTGGAGGACTCAATATTCTTAAAATGGCAATTCCCCTCAAATTAATCTACAGATTTAATGTAAGGTTTCTAAACCTTGGCATTATTGGCACTTAGGACAACTCTTTGTTATATGGAGCCATCCTGTGCATTATAAAATGTTTAGCATGGCCGGGCGCAGTGGCTCACGCCTGTCATCCCAGCACTTTGGGAGGCCGAGACGGGAAGATCACAAGGTCAGGAGATCGAGACCATCCTGGCTAACATGGTGAAACCCCATCTCTACTAAAAATACAAAAAACTAGCCGGGTGAGGTGGCGGGCGCCTGTAGTCCCAGCTACTCGGGAGGCTGAGGCAGGAGAATGGCGTGAACCCAGGAGGCAGAGCTTGCAGTGAGCCAAGATCACGCCACTGCGCTCCAGCCTGGGCGACAGAGCGAGACTCCATCTCAAAAAAAAAAAAAAAAAAAAAGTTTAGCAACATCCTCGGCCCCACTAGATGCCAGTAGCACCACCTTACTCTAGTTGTAATAAAAAATGTCTCCAGACACTGCCAAATGTCCCTTTGGGGCAAATTTGCTCTTGGATGAGAACCATTCAACAGTGGTTACAATCTCCATCAAATTCCCAGCAGGACTTTTTAAAAAAGTTTTTGGATTTTTGTTGTTGTTTTCTAGGAAAAAGTGATACTAGAATTTGTACGTAGAGGCCTGGTGTGGTGACTCACACCTGTAATCCCAGCGCTTTGGGAGGCTGAGGCAGACAGATCACTTGAGGCCAGCAGTCCAAGACCAGCCTGACCAACATGAAAAAAACCCATTTCTTACTAAAAGCACAAAAACTAGCTGGGTGTGGTGGTGGGTATCTGTAGTCCTAGCTACTCAGGAGGCTGAGGTGGGAGAATCACTTGAATCCAGGAAGCAGAGGTTGCAGGGAGCCAAGATCACACTATTGCACTCCAGCCTGGGTGACAGAGAAAGACTGTCTCAAAAAAATAATAATAATGATAATGATAATCAAATGCAAATATCAAGGACCTAAAGTGATCAAAAATTTCATAAAACCACAAAGTTGGAGAACTGAAAGCACTGATGTGAAAACAGAAAGCTCCAGTAGCCAAGGCAGTTGCCACAGGTTTAAGACTTGACCTAGAAATCCATGGAAAAGAAGGGAGCCCAGAAATAAACCTACACACACGGGCAATTGATTCTGACAAAGGTACCAAGATAATTAAGTGGGGAAAAGAGAGTCTTTTTAATGGATGGTATTGGAAAAATTGGGTATCTTTTTGTAAAAAAATAAAAAAGGAAGAACCTAGACCCTTACTTCACATATCACACGTATAAATTCACTTGAATCGAACGAGAAACCTAAATTGAAGACCCATAAATATAAACTCAAAGAGAAAATCAGGACAGGCTCAGTGGCTCACACCTGGACTCCCAGCACTTTGGGGGACGAAGACAAGAGGATGGCTACAGCCTAGCAATTCGAAACCAGTATGGCCAACACAGTGAGACCCCATCTCTATGAACTTACGAATTATCTACGTGTGGTGGCATAAGCCTGTAGTCCCACCTACTAGGAGGCTGAGACAGGAAAATCACTTGAGCCTAGGAGGTCGAGGCTGCAGTGAGCCATGACTTCACCACTGCACTCCTGCCTGAGAGACGAGCAAGAGCCTGTCTCAAAAAAAAAACACCATGAATAAAATGAAAAGAGAAGCCACCAACCAGGAAAATGTAAATACAAAATAAATATCTAAGATTTGATCCAGAATATATTTTTCAATTTTTTATAATCCAATAAAAAGAAGACATATCCTAAGATAACACTTGAATTAATATCCTCAAGGATCTCTCAATATCAAGATTGGTGTTTTTTACTAACAGAGCAATTGAAGCAAACAGACCAGGTCCTCTGCTATCTCAAAATACTTTGAATAAAGTTATCCACAAAGCACTGATATGTCCTATCTCCCCATCAGGAGGAAGGCTGGCAGGTAACAGAAACATGGGATCCTGCTAACCACAGCTAATAGGCACAGAAGCCAGCCTGTTCTAGTCACAGGCTAACAGTTTCAAAAGGAACCCATCTTTTTGGTGGATTGTTATTTTACAGATGACTTCTGCAAACTGAACACAATCAAAGTGCTCATCAAAATGGGGATACCATGCTGAACCAATTACTACTTAAACATGCAATTGGCAATGGGAAATAGGTTGCGATCTCTGAAGAGATAAGCCTCTACCAGAAAAGATTAAACAGTCATCAGAGAAGATCCTGCATATCGGAGCTTTAATAGCTAAACTGATTATTTGGATTTAGAACTTCAATTCCTTCCCAAGCAACTTTGGGAACTTGCCTTCAAAGGCACATCCTGGCACCGGTGTCTTTAGACCAATGGACAGACTCTTCCTAGGCCTGGTTAAAGAGGAAGACATTCTCCAAAGCAGTTACACAAATCTACTGGGATCTCTCACTCTGAAGTAAATGTACAAACCAAACAGACTCTCTGAGAGGAGATAGCAATGATGCATAAATTAGCTTTTAGGAAACATTTTTAAGTAACCACTTCCTCAGTCACTCTCCGTCTAGAGATAAATATAAAATCTTTCCTGAAATGAATGTCAACATTAACTTTCACTTATAGAATGGAACACACTTCAAGTTCTATAACCATTAAATGAAACCTACAGGAGGCCATGGATTTGGACTGAGCTCCTGCACTATCAACAGACCAAACCAAAACTAAGTCACTCGGGCGAAAGTTCCAGGCCACCAAACGAACACTAAGTTGTTTATCTGAGCTTCTGATAAATCAGGAGAAAGAGAGAACAGCCAAATCTCTAAACAGGCCAGTTTTAGCCTGCATGATGAGAAAGTCTCCTCTATTTTACCCTTACAAGGAAAGTAACCTGAAGTAACCTAATGTTAACCAACTGCATTTTGTATTATGCTGTTTCCTTGTTCCTGCTCGATACCTTATAAAAACTGACTGTTCTTCCATGCCCAGTGTAGATTTTTAGATAAGATGATGCCCAATTCATAAATTGCAAATAAAAGCCAATTAGATCATTTAACAACATCTCAAATTTATTTTTTTTTTTTTTACAAATATCAAGGGTTACTTCCCTCTAGAAAAACCCACAGCTCATCAGCTCAAGCAAGTTAACGAACAGGGAACTGGCTACAGCTAGGAAACCTGATCCAGCTACTTAAATCCAGGGGAAGAGAGTTATATAGATTTCTTCCAGCTATGATAGGGTTGGTCTAAAGAACACATCCTCCCTTGAATAAAGTCATAGCACTATTAAAAGTTAAGGGAAGAAAGTAGGCTAGGGAGTGTTCAAAGTGAAAAATCAAAGGAAACAATTCTATTCCACCTGAATTCAGACTTCCCAAATTCTTCTGTCAACTAGATAGGGTATCAATACTTCATGTCATTATTTCCCCCCGATAAGGACAGTCCACAGAAACTACCAACCTATTCTCCCTTGCGGCTTAGCAGAGGAACAAGGAGGCCCAAAAACTGCCTGTATCCAGCTGAGCGTGGGCTGGGCAGTAAATCTCTCAGACATGAATGCTATGCAGAGCAGCCCCTTCACACACTCCTGCTAGTAAGAAAACATTGCAAAGTTACGGTCTGCTAGGCTTTAAACTACTTTCAAAAACCACTGAAAATATATTCCCTACACACTCCTTCCAGATATGACAGAAGTAGAAGTATACTTTTATCTTCAGTGTTATTAGCTGGATTTTCTATTTCAGGTTTTTACCAAGTTCCACTCATCAAAAATTATTAGAAGGTGCAGGGTTTCCTGTTTTTAAAGCGGGAAATTTTGAAGAGGGAAAATGTACAGCTACATGCGTATGAAATAGAAATGCAACCATCCTATGTGTAATCAGTTCTCTCTCCAAAATCAGATAAAATGGGGAACTATGTATTATCCTGATGCTTTCAAAGAATGTATTATGAAGTTCCATTGTACTGTCTTTAGATATGCATGCTTATATTTTTTAAAATCACTATGGATATGTAAATTCATATGCCGTAAGACTGTCTTAAAGCCTAAAATTTTTAGTATATTCACAAAGTAGTGCAATCATCACCACTATCTAATTCTAGAACATTTTCATCATTCCAAAAAGAAATTTGTATCTATTAGTTCTCACTTTGTATTCTTCACCTCCAACCCTAGCCCCTGGCAACCACTAATCTTTTTCTCTATAGATTTGCCTATTCTGGACATGTCATACAAATGGATTAGTACAATGTGTGCACTTTTGTGACTGGCTTCTTTAACTGAGCATAATGTTTTCGAGATTCATGCACGTTGCAGCATGTATCAGTACTTCCCTCATTCCTTTTACTGCCAAGTATTATTCCACTGAATGACTATTAAGATTGCACTTATCCAGTCATGAGTTAATGGACATTTGGGTTGTTTACAATTTTTAATAATTACGAATAATGCTGCAAATACACACAAATTTTTGTATGAACATGTTTCCAATCCTCTTGAGTATATATCTAGGAGATTTGCCGGTCATATCCTCTGTGTTTAACTATTAAATGAGGAATGGCCAAACTGTTTCTCAAAGCAGCTGCACCAGTTTGCAGTCCTATCAGCAACTTACAGATGTTCCAGTGGCTCCACATTCTCAGCAACACTTGTTACTGTTTATGTTTCTGATTAAAGCAATCCTAGTGGGCATGAAGTGCTATCTCATTGTGGTTGTGATTTACATTTCCCTAATGGCTAATGATAATTAAGCATCTTTTCACATCCTTAGTGGCCATTTGTATATCTTCTTTGAATAAATGTCCATTCAAATCCTTGGCTCAATTATAAATTGGGTTGTTTTTTCATTAAGTTGCAGGAGTTCTGGATACAAGTCACAGTGTATTTTTAAGTTAAAGGAAAATCTGTTGATATAACAACTTCTCATATACTACATTAACTTTAAAAATATATTCAAGTTAGAATATATTTTTTATAGGCCGGGCGCGGTGGCTCAAGCCTGTAATCCCAGCACTTTGGGAGGCCGAGACGGGTGGATCACGAGGTCAGGAGATCGAGACCATTCTGGCTAACATGGTGAAACCCCGTCTCTACTAAAAAAATACAAAAAACTAGCCGGGCGCGGTGTCAGGCCCCTGTAGTCCCAGCTACCCGGGAGGCTGAGGCAGGAGAATGGCATAAACCCAGGAGGCGGAGCTTGCAGTGAGCTGAGATCCGGCCACTGCACTCCAGGCTGGGTGACAGAGCGAGACTCCGTCTCAAAAAAAAAAAAAAAAGAATATATTTTTCTTAAGTACATCAAAATTTCACCTTAAATTTGAAAATTGCATAGAAATTTAAAGTGCTAAAGCAATCATTGTTTTTTCAAATAAGTGAATTTGAAGCCAAAGAGTGGAGAGTGTGGGGATCCATTGGGTAGGACATTTGAGATCTATGCAATGTAGAAATATTTGAATCCTGACTTGAATCGGAAAAAAAAAAAAAAAAAAAAAGGCACAACTTGAACACTGCTGGATAGTTATTAACACTAACAAACTGTTAAGTCTAATAACAGAATTGTGGTTTTATTTAACAGTCCTTATCTTTTAGACATACATATTGAAATATTTACAAATGAAATGATTCGCTATCTGGGATTTGCTTCAAAATAAATAGGGGTTCAAAGATGAATGGCATTTAGATAAATCAGGAATGAACTGATGTTAAAATGAGTTCATTACACAGTTCTCCTTTTACATGTATCTTACATACCCCATTAAAATTTTAAAAAAGCACTCACTCCAATGTCTCCTATGTATAAGAACACAGGCGGCTGGCAGCAACTAAATGGTATCAACTAAATTTTTATAAATTCAAAGAGTCATTAATTCTGTTGTCTCAAAAGTAAATTCTCTGGGAAACTTAATATTAAGACAGTAACTATCTGCACACAGTAATGTGTATAAAATTTAATTACCACCACCAGTCACAGGCTAGTCGAGCAGCTGTATCAACCATGGTACAAACAATAACAGAGCGAAAGCACCAGTCATCAGCACACTCTTCGCTGACACATTTCTTCTCACCAGACATCACTGAGGGACTGGAACCCCCTTCGGAAGTATTATTACTACCCTCACTGACTACAGAAGATACTACCTTCAAGAGAGTACGTGTCTACAGTAACTAATTTTACAGCAATCCCTCAGGCCACTTGAAACTCACTCAAATTGCACATCCAATCGATACATGAGTTGGGATGCCTAGGTGTAACTTACACACATAAAATATATACCCACCAGAATGGCTGTCATCAGAAAGACAACAAGTATTGGCAAGGATGTGGAGACACTGCAGCCCGCACGCACCGTGGCAGGAATAGTTCTAAAAGTACAGTCAGTTTGGAAAAAGTTTAGCAGTTTTTTAAAACGTTAAATATAAATTTACCACACAACCTGACAATTCCACAACTAGGAATCTGAGATGAAAACATGTCCACACAAAGACATATTTATGAATCTTCAAAGCATTGTTATTCACAATTTTTAAAAAAACTAATTGTAGGCCAGTCAAATGTCTATCAACTGGTGAATGGATAAACAAAATGTTGTATATCCAAACAGTGAACACTAAATCAGCAACTAAAGCAACTACGCGCAAGTATAAGCTACAACATGGATGAACCTCAAAAACATGCTAAGTGAAAGATGCCAGATATAAAAGACTAACTGCATGATTCTAACTCCGTGAAATTTCCAGAAAGGGTAAATCTGTACAGAAAGCAGATCAGAGTGGCTGCCTGGGGCTGGAGGTAGGAGTGAATTAACTGCAGAGCAGCATGAGTAAATTTTGGGGGCTGATGGAAATGTGCTAAAACTGGATTGTACAATTCCTAAGTTGACTAAAACCAATTAATTGTACATTTACAATTGGTGAATTTAACAGTGTGTAAGTTATACAAAGCAATTTTTTAAGTACCATTGTAACAAAGTCTTAGAAATCACTATTTTAAAGCTCTGGCTCATAGCTCATTCATTTGATATATTCAACACAACAAAGTCTAATATACTATTAGGATTAAGAATATTAGCATTTGCTTGAAAGCTAAACACACTACTTTCAAAGGATTCCAAGTACACCCATCTCTAAATCTTACTGATTAAATTTTGCTCTTTTAGTTATAAGTCATGTGACAAAATCACTGTTAACGATTGAATTAGCATTGTCCCTTAGCCATTTCATTAATTTGTCTTCCCCCAACCTTGTGCCCTGTGGTATTTCTTTTTGTAAAAATCTCTTGCTTGGTATTGGATATTGCCCAAGTTTTCCATCAGATATAAGGTTTTCTCAGAATATTTCGTAACCTGAAATAAAATTATTATATTCACATGAACATGCATTTGAATACATATATACTTTTTTTTTTTTTTTTTTTTTTGAGACGGAGTCTTGCTCTGTCGCCCAGGCTAGAGTGCAGTGGCCGGATCTCAGCTCACCGCAACCTCTGCCTCCTGGGTTCACGCCATTCTCCTGCCTCAGCCTCCCGAGTGGCTGGGACCACAGGCGCCCACCACCTCGCCCGGCTAATTTTTTTTTTGTATTTTTAGTAGAGACGGGGTTTCACCGTGTTAGCCAGGAGGGTCTCGATCTCCTGACCTCGTGATCCGCCCGTCTCGGCCTCCCAAAGTGCTGGGATTACAGGCTTGAGCCACCGCGCCCGGCCTATACTTTTTCAATATAAAAGGAGTATGTTCCTTTTAGTTTGTTTGCTCATTAAGCCACTTACATGCTGCCCCTAAGTTTCAAACACTTCACTGTTTCCAATCAGGCTTTGCTTTTACGACGTGGGTTCAAAATTCTTTTCAAAGCAGTGCTGCTTTCAGTGACTAAGCTGGCATGATTTTCAGTCAGACTCCATTTCTTTCCATTCCTCTGACAGAAATGCCAAAGAAGTAACAGTCCCTCTAAAGCCAATCATTAAAAAAGAATTTTTTAAAACTATTTTTCCCCAAACCAAATCAAATATGAAACACTAACAGCCTACAACGGATAGAAGTAGACCACCACAAAGGAAGTGGGAAGGGGCCTGCCTGCTGTGGCCCTACCTCATGAAGGACAGCAACCCCAAGTTATAGCTTCAAGACCAGTGCTCGAAAGTTATTACAAACTACATTATGATTTCTGCACAGCACAATGGCAAAAACTTAAACTGAAAACAATCATGAAGCACTTGTAAGTAAATAGAAACTGGGGCTATACTTAAAAGCACTTCAAATCTCAATTTAAAAAATGGACAACTATAACATGATTCCCTTTAAATAATTTCCCTTTGAAACTCCATAAAGACATTACTTATTAAGAATTCCACTAACTACAAAGGCTGTGCATTTTTCATCATAACTTCCTTATTTGTGACAGATTTTTAAAAATTAACCAAAGGAAAATTAAAAAACACATTAATAGGAAACATTGAACCTACTGGAAAGTTGTCAAATAAATGAGTTGGTGAGCAAGAAATGCTACTTACTAACAGGTAGGAAAGAAAATGAGATAGCAAGAATGCTCTGATAAAATCATTTATGTAATTGTATTATGAGTTTGAAAAAATAGCACTATTTGCCTCCAGAAATCAGGTACAAATAAAGCAAATATTTAAGAAAAATGGCAACAAATTAGCAAAGATAAACCTGGAAAAGGGCATTTGTACTATTAGGAATTTTCTCATTTATCTTAACTACAAAATACACACCCCTTTCCCTCAGAAATCAAAGATAAAGGTGTCATGATAAATAACTTCACCACAGTTCTATGAAATAAAAATAGAAATTATTGCTATATTATGATTGTAAAAATGGAGGCAATAAAGAGTTCAGAAATATACTCATTTATAATCAATTAAATGATGAGTCATAATTTGAACCCTAATTATCACATTATGTAGAAATCACAATTCAGGTTTTGTGTCCTCATTTATATGTTAAATAGTTCACATTTAAAAAACATTTTATCATTACATTATCAAATTTGATAAAATCTTATGAAAACATCTAAGTATTCAATATAAATCATATTGTTAAAAGGTAACATTTAAAGAAAACTACTGAGGTGCCAGATAAGTATTTTCTGTTAAATATACACAATTTAACATTTAGAACTACATAAATTAATTCTTGCTAAAAGTTGATTCAGTTTTACAAAGGCATACTTTGTGAACCATGGTAAATTTCCCCAGCACCACTTTCTTTTTATTCCAAAACTCCTTCGATTAGGTTTAACTTTCTCCTGTCATTCATATGTGAAAATTACAGAAGGTTTACAATACGTAGTCTTAATAGTAACATGTTTAAAAACCTAAGCAAAGTGTACATTAAGTTAGCTACTACTACTCACTTATCATCATCAAATAAAAAACAGACACTTCATTCAAGTCTGAGGAAAAAATAGTGTACCTTGCTTAAATAAGAATTCCCCAGTAAAGATATTATGTAAAAGATTTCTCATGTTATTTTGTTGAGTAAATTTACTTTCTCTCACTAAAACTTTTAAAAGTCTAAGGAAGGACATGTACTTATAATGCCATATTACACAAGTACAGTATTGTTAATAAAGCAGCCCAGTATAGTTGTAAACATTTTAAATGTAGTAAACAAGACTTGACATGTCTTTTCTCCCCAAAACATGCCATTACAACGCTCTTTCCATGAATAATTATTCTTCCTGGAAAAGTTTTCAGGGATATTTTAAATCTATAAAAAAAATACACTGAAATATGTGAAAAGATTTAGTCATGGCAATTTCACTGAAGCTTTTATTGCCTCTGTTGGTAATATGACAGGGACTGTAAGAAACACAATCGAACTTACAGAGATATGCAGATGATATTCACTAAAGATAATCTTCATCTCAAGTATTTTTTATATGTGGGCACTTCTAATTTTATACATTTTTCTATTTAAAAAGCATTACATTTTAAAATGTGTACCTGTTTTGACATTTGGCAAAAAAGGAAACTGTACCTACGGTTCAGTTTAAAACAAAGAATCAGCATGGGGAGTTTACCAGAATGAGGACTGAAACGCTTAGAAGTTAAAGCAATTCAAGGGGTGTGTGTGTGTCTCCCTTCCTCTGTCAATCTCTCTCTCTCTGGTTCTCTCGCAGACACAGACTCAAACACACACAGCCATATGTGTCATCATGTTTTAGTACAAAATATTCCCTGTAACCAGACATTTATCTTCAGAATAATCACACCACATTAAATCAGTCTTCTCTTTTCAGCCCTAGTAAAAGTTTTGTTTAATTCTAAGATGCCATCATAGTGAACAACCTTAACTTTTATGCTACATAATTATATTCAAAGCTTTATGTATTTTTGTTTATAATTACACAGTAATTATAAATGTTTAGTACCAACCTGATGACAAACACTATTTTGTTGAAAAGGTTTTGCATTTAAAAAGAAAAATATGTAAAATCCAAGGCACTAGGCCACAAACCAATATCAGACTTTTAAAGAAAACACTTTATATTGGGGGAAAAAAAAAAAGCTAATGGGATCTCATTTCAAAACACAGCATATGTGAATTAATCAATGTGAAACCAATAACCACAACTCAAAATCTTCAAGACAGGAAACAAAACAGTACATATATATATAGATATATATATATATCTTTTAAAAATTTTTCATAATTGAAGTTCTTTATATTTACAAAAAATGAAATCAGGAAATACTGAAAGCAGCAGGATTCTTCTTTTTCCTTTTTCCTTTAATAACCAATTACAGTAGCCTGAATAGAAATTTCAAATTTTTCTTTTGGTAAAACTGCACTCTTTAAGTTATGATTGGAATATTAATATGTTTATAGGGAAAGCTTTCTAGTCTATTTCAAAATCATGTAAATAAAAAGCAGTTTTGATATGTCATTGTTTCTTAAAATAATTTCCATATTTGCAATAAAATGTACTGCTATTCTAAAGTACATTCCTTGGTTAATGTCAACCCTAGAACCTTAGAGAGTGGCTTGATGTATATCCCAAGCAGAATGTATTCCTATCAAAAGACCATAATCATCTGACATTTGAAGTTTACATTTCTAGCCTGCCTTACGGAAATGTTTAACAAAGCAAGAAACCCTTCTTCACATGTCAGTAAGGGAACAGGGAAATAACCATTTTCAGCATAATAAAAGCAGCTCATGGGTCTTGTAATGAAAAAAATACATACAAGATAGCATTCTGCTTTGATGAGAAAACTGAGCTAATCTGAGTGAAACAAAAACAGTAGAGAGACTAGAAGCCAGATTGGTATTTTGCATCATGTATGCTTGTTTGAAAATCTTCGCTCCTGAAGTATTTGGCAACCACAGTGATTAGCAGTTAAAGCAATTTCAACAAAATAATAAGTCATCGAAAATGGACTATTTGTCTGAAAGAGCAGTACCTATATTATAAAGATTGAACTTCATGGCTCATTACAACCATTTTCAAAATTTAACTGCAACTATCTTCTTATAAATTAAGAGAATTTCATTTGTGTTCCATAGTGCGATGACAAAAAAAAAGTAAAAACAAAACAAAAAAACCCTCATGCCTAAATTTAGAATATTGTATTGTGTAGCAATCCAAAACATTCAAAACAAATTAAATAGTTTAACTTATGTGACAGGCAGATAAGCATTTCAAAAGCATAATGAAGTCCAATTATGTAGTGCATAATGTAGACAGGAGAAGAATCTAACATTATGCAGACATTTTCTAAATAAAAGCTCCCTGTAGGACAGCTATATATAAACATGGGTAAGGTAAGCGCAGACAAGTTCTGTGGAACCTTTTGAAATCAAGAGTCTAAAACACAATACATTTTTCAGGTAGGCACCAAGTTATCCTAAAAAATTTTCATGTTGGTTATTCTGACATTGTTTTTTCATCAGATACTCACATCAACAACACGTGTGATTTGCCAGGAAAAAAAAAATTCCCCCCAAACCAAAACACCATTCCAGATCCAGTACACTTAAATATATCACTCTCATTGGAAGTGCTATTAGCATAGTCTTTGCAACTAGCCCAAAGCGTATATTTAAGAAGTTTTTATAAATTGTTTTGTGATGTTCATATGTTTAATTCTTATGCCAACTGTTTTCTGATGAAGACAGCATTGTGCTTTATGCGAGAATGAAAACCTCAAAATAATCACCATAAAGCTTCTAAGACTTATGGGAGAATAAACTAGGATGGTCCACAGATATAAGATGAAATCCACAATGTTGGAATTATAAATGTTTAGAGCGGCCCAGACTAGAAGACAAGCCCAAACCACCATTAGAAGAATGAAATACGATATGGTCCAGATGTATCCTTAAAGTTTTGTCTCAACCCTCAGTCTGAATTGTGAGGATTGATCTTCAGTTCAGTCCAGCCAGCAGAAATTGACTGTGCAATTTTCTGTTGTATTTATTGTACAGACTATGTACATTCTAGAAGGTTCCTTTAGTGCTACACTGTTGTACTTTTTGTCCCAGCAATTTGAGGGCGTGCAAATTCCACAAAGTCATCAATAAGAACCGGCCATGCTCCTGGAAAAAAGAAAAAACATGAAAGAAAGAGAAGGGAAAAAAAGAAGAAATAAGACTAATATTTCAGCAGAATCCTTTTTTTAAGACTTCCTCGTAAGTGTTAAAGTATATCATTCTTATCTATTCCCACTGATTAAGTCTTTCAAAACTCAAACTTTTTGGAGTTTTTACCCCAAATATTCCTTGTATTCCTTGTGATTACTCCCAACATTTGGTTGTTCCTTGAGCGATAAAAATAACTTGTCTGGTAACTAATCAATAATACGATTTTCTGAAGGCCACTGCAGCCAGGCAATGGAAGTAATTTGGTCAAAACTGGCAGCCTGAGGCAGGAGAATGGCGTGAACCTGGGAGGCGGAGCTTGCAGTGGGCCAAGATCGCGCCACTGCACTCCAGCCTGGGCAACAAAGAGAGACATCCTCTCAAAAAAAAAAAAAAAAAAAAAAACTGGCAGCCTAAGAAGGGGCTATGATATGATAGCATGCTGCCAGTGCTGAAGGCATAGGAGGAGAAACAAGTTTTCAAGCATTCTGTGGCCATCTCATAAAGGAAATTAACAGGAAGTGTCAAATTCCATCCTATTTCATGCTAATACATTACTAAAAGGCGTAAATTTCAATATATGCATGCCTCTACACATTCACATGCCCATCTCCAACTCAGAAAGCTCTCCATTTTTGTGTAAAACCTAACAGAAGACACAATTATTAGGTATACGCATGATTAAACATTTCTCACTTTGGAGGGAAGATTATAAACGACAATGAAAATGAAGAAAAGAAATAACATCATCCCTGATTAGCCTTAATGATTTCAGGACACTTTTAAAGACACCAAGATCACAGGGGGTTTTTCAAAAAATATCTCCATCCTGCATCCTGCCAGTTCTCAAGTGGACTAGGGAAATATGTATGAAGAAATCAATGTAAATCACTGCCACATATAGAAAAATACAAGTCCGCATCCTAGTAGTGGACGGTAGCACCATCTTTATACATTTATGAAGAAATAGCAGGAAAAGTATTCAGTGACTATTTACTGAATGCCAACAGTACTGTATTAGGCAGTTGAAGTAAGTTTCAAAAAAAAATAGGCCAGGCACATGCCTGTAATCCCAGCACTTTGGGAGACCGAGGTGGGTGGACAACAAGGTCAGGAGTTTGACACCAGCCTGGCCAACACGGTGAAACCCTGTCTCTACTAAAAATACAAAAAATTAGCTGTGTGTAGCGGCAGGCACCTGTAATCCCAGCTACTTGGGAAGCTGAGGCAGGAGAATCGCTTGAACCCAGAAGGCACAGGTTGCAGTGAGCCGACACTGCACCACTGCACTCCAGCCTGGGCAACAGAGAGAGACTCCATCTCAAAAAAAAAAAAAAAGGTCACTGAACTTAAGGAGTTTACAACCAAGCTTACACAGAAGACTAACAGATAAAAAAGAGATACAAATAGGTACAAAAGTACATCAAGTAAAAAGGTTCCTAAAGTAAACTGAAAACCTAAAACATGGATAAAAATTACTCATGCCTTTCTGGAAGACATGAATACTGAGTTGGAATTGAAGGAAACAGAAGAATATAGATTGGTAAATGTATGAAGGTATTTCATACATTCAGAAGAGCATTAAAAAAGCTTGGAGCTGGGCACAGTGGCTCATGCCTATAATCCCAACACTTTGGGAGGCCAAGGCAGGAGGACTGCTTGAGGCCAGGAGTACAAGACAGTAAGACCCCTACTTCTATAAAACATTAAGAAATTAGTCAAGCATTGCAGCACATGCCTGTAGTCCTAGCTACTTGGGAGGCTGAGGCAGGAGGACTGCTAAGCCCAGGAGTTTGAAGACTTGCAATAAGCCATGCTCGCACCAGTGCACCCACCCTGGACAACAGAGTGAGACTCTATGTCAAAAAAAAAATCATAACAAAAGCTCAGAGGAGGGAATTCCAACTCCAAGAAAAACAAAAGTACTGAAGAAGTTCAGGGGTGTATGATAAAAAGGTCAAAAAAAATTGGTGTGGAAAAAAATTTCATTACCTTCTTCATCATAATTAGACATGTCATCTGCAATCATTGTACTGAAGTCTAAAAGAAGATTCCAAGTGTCTTTTGGTATTGATCGTTTATGATGTTCCTATTTAAGAAACAAAAACAAAATACATTTGTATCACTAAAATGAGCTGGACAAAAACAGTTTGGAAAATTTTAAATACAAGAATGCAAAACAACTGTGTAACAAAATTCTGGTAATCAAATTTCTCATTCTATATTCAATACATTATGTTAATTTATCTTTAAACATAGCAGAATTTTAGAGAAAATAGAGAGAAATGCACAAAATGTGAACTTACCAACAAAAATTTATTCCATAAGTCTAAGAATTTAAATCTTCCATTAAGCACTAAGTTCCAGTAGGCAATGGCCATTTCTAGATCTGAAATATTAAAAAAGAATTATGCATTTAAATGCTATAAATATTTGTCCCTGCAAAAATCACAAACAAAAAAAAAAAAATAGGTAAGACCAAAGAAAGTCTAAAAATAAAAAACTTGTATCCTGAATAGTTTTGTATTAAAAATTTCCTATACAAATGAGTCCAAAGTTTGTATCCTCCTCCTTCAAAAATGACCAGGGCCTTTATGGCAAAAAGTGATACCACTTATCTCACAGGGGAATTCTGTGTTTTAAATTAGATAATGCAGTTAAACATAGTAGCTCACAAAAGTGTTCAAATATTAGTTACTGTACACCAGGATTTCTCAACCTGGGCACTGCCAACATTTTAGGCCAGATAATTATCTGCTGTAGGGGTGCTGTCCTGTGTACTGTAGGAAACTTAGCAATCTCTCTGACCTCCACACACTAGCTGCCAGTAGCAGCTTCACTCAACCCCCCACTGGTGACAATCAAAAATGTCTCCATATATTGCCAAAGACCACCTGAGGGGCAACCCAGTTGAGAATCCCTGAGGTACACCTACAGGTTGGAATGTGAAGGACTGCTCCTCAATTCTAAGTAACCTTATGCTCTAAATTATTTACTGACTGATCCTGACCACAAAGAGACCATTAAAAATACCGATCTAAAACTTAAAATTAATAAGAAACTAAGAATTTCTTAAAGTTTGCCAAAGACAATATAAATGACTTTTTAATTGGGCATGGAGCAGAGACGGGTAGAGAAGGCAGTAATGCCACATGACAAAGGACTAACTACACTTATCACACGACAGAGAACTATGATCTCTTTCAAGGAACCACAGTACTTAAGAAAGGATCTAGTTTTTATGACTGAATTTACTCCTTCAGCACAAGAAAAATTACATCCTAAGTAACTTAAAAGTCTTTTTATTGATAGATGACATCTCAAAACCATTTTTTTTTTCTAAGTCGGAGTGGCTGTCGCCCAGGCTGCAGTGCAGTGGCGCGATGATCTCGGCTCACTGCAAGCTCCCCCTCCCGGGTTCAGGCCATTCTCCAGCCTCAGCCTCCCGAGTAGCTGGGACTACAGGTGCCTGACACCGCGCACGGCTAATTTTTTGTATTTTTAGTAGAGACGGGGTTTCACCGTGTCAGCCAGGATGGTCTCAATCTCCTGATCCGCCCGCTTCAGCCTCCCAAAGTGCTGGGATTACAGGTGTGAGCCACCGCACCTGGCCAAAATCATTCTTTACAATTGAGAAATCATGAGAGATTAAGAAAGACAAAAACTGGGGCAAGTGTTGCCCCAATTTTTAAAAGCAACAAAGAGCCGAGCACAGTGGCTCACACCTGTAATCCCAGCACTTTGGGAGGCCGAGTCAGGCAGATCACAAGGTAAGGAGTTGAAGACCAGCCTGGCCAACATTGTGAAACCCCATCTCTACTAAAAATACAAAAATTAGCTGGGCATAGTGGCGGGAGCCTGTAATCCCAGCTACTCACGAGGCTGAGGCAATAGAATCGCTTGAAACCGTAAGGTGGAGGTTGCACTGAGCCAAGATCACACCACTCCACTCCAGTCTGGGCAAGAAAAGCAAAACTCCGTCTCAAAAGAAAAAAAAAAGAACAAAGAGTAGGCCAGGCACAGTGACTCTCACCTGTAATCCTAGCACTTTGGGAGGCCGAGGCGGGCAGATTACTTGAGGTCAGGAGTTCAAAACAGGCCTGGCCAACATGGTGAAACCCTGTCTCTACTAAAAATACAAAAAAATTAGCTGGGTGTGGTAGCAGGCGCCTGTAATCCCAACTACTTGGGAGGCTGAGATAGGAGAATTTCTTGAACCTGGGAGGTGGAGGTTGCAGTGAGCCAAGATCACACCACTGCACTCCAGCCTGGGCGACAGAACAAGACTCCGTCTCAAAAACAAACAAAAAAGAGCAAACTTATGCTAATTCGCTGTCAAAAATGGATGATTTGTAAGAAATCAATTATAGGCTGCATGCAATGGCACATGCCTATAATCTCATCACTCTGGGAAGCTGAAGAGGGAAGACTGCTTGAGGTCAGGAGTTCAAGACCAGCCTGGGCAACATAGCAAGACCCATCTCTAGAAAAAATTTAAAAATTAGCCGCTCGTGGTGGTATATGCCTGTATTCCCAGCTACTCTAGGAAGCTGAAGCAGGAGAATCCTTTGAGCCCAGGAGATCAAGGCTGCAGTAAGCTATGATCATGCCACTGCACTCCAGCCTGGGTGACAGGTGAGGTCTCTTAAAAACAGACAACACAACATAAAAAACAATACCTACCCCCCACCCCCACATACACACACAGTAGCTGGAAATCTGCAAGACTGACCCTTAACTTTCTTCAATGATGGAGACTACATATTCCTCAACTAGCAGACTGAAATACACAGTAGGCATTCAGAAACTGTTAAGTGGACAAACTTCCTACGGTTTCACTTCCTACTTACCTTCAAATCCATCATCATCTTCCTTCAAACTCAACAGAAGAAACTCTCCCTCTATCCAAGGATAAGCCCCTTACACCTCTATTCTAAATCCAATACCATCCTGCCTCTTCAAGGAATCTTGTCTGTTGATTCACTTTCCCCTCTTCTCTACATCTCCAACTTTACCTTGTTCTCTGGCATTTTGAACTCCATCAAGAAACAGAAACATGCTCAAGTTATCACTTATCTTTTTTTTTTTTTTTTTTTTTTTTGAGATGGAGTCTCGCTGTGTCACCAGGCTGGAGTGCTGTGGCGCGATCTCGGTTCACTGCAACCTCCAACTCCCCGGTTCAAGCGATTCTGCTTCAGCCTCCTGAATAGCTGGGATTATAGGCATGCACTACCACGCTCTGCTAATTTTTGTATTTTTAGTAGAGATGGAGTTTCACTATGTTGGCCAGTATGGTCTCGATCTCCCAACCTTGTGATCTGCCCACCTCGGTCTACCAAAGTGTTGGGATTACAGGCGTAAGCCACCGCACTCGGCCAAGTTATCACTTATCTTTTAAAAATCTTTCTTGGATCTTTTTTTTTTGGTCAATCAAAATAGGTTTATTTATTATTGTTATTATTAGTTGAGACAGGGTCTTGCTCTGTAGCTCTCTTGGATCTCTTATCACATTTACTGGCTATACCCTTTTTCTCCTTCCCTTCACAGGTACTATTGAAATAGCACTCAGAATCTCCTACATAATACATAATTTGTTTGAAAATCAAATTCTGACGCCCATGTTTTAAGAGAACTAAAACACGCGTAATACCGGCTGGGCGCAGTGGCTCAAAGATGTAATCCCAGCACTTTGGGAGGCAGAGGTGGGCGAATCATCTGAGGTCAGGAGCTTGAGACCAACCTGGCCAACATGGCGAAACCCCGTCTCTACTAAAAATGCAAAAAAATTGGCCAGCATTATTGTGGGCACTTGTAATCCCAGCTACTTGGGAGGCTGAGACAGGAGAATCACTTGAACCCAGGAGGCAAAGGTTGCAGTGAGCCGAGATGGCCCCATTGCACTCTAGCCTGGGTGACAAGAACAAGACTACATCTCAAAAAAAAAAAAAAAAATACATAACACCTATTTCTAATGGCACTTCCCTGTTAATCTTTGCAATCTGTAAAATCTGTAAAGCCAATATTCCTTCCAGGTTGTTTAATTCTGTTCTTTACCAACTCAACGTAAAATTGCCTGGCTTAAATGCCAAAAATGTTCACTTGAGACTAAATATTTGCTGTTATTAGTGTGCTTAATTCACTTCACTTTAAATGCTTTAAATTTATGAGAACTAAGCGTACTGCTAGTGTATTTTTTTCCTTTTCAACTAATTTGTATAAAATAAGGATGACGATGAAATACTCAAATAAGTACTAACCATGTGGCACCTCTAAATGCCGATATGCAAGCTGATATACCAAAATAAGAATCTGACAAAAGTAAAAGTTCAGGTTGTAATCCTGAACATAGTGAGACTTGGTCTCTACTAAAAATCAAAAAAACCAGATGAGCATGGTGGTACATGCCTGCAGTCCTAGCTACTCGAGAGGCTGAGGCAGGAGGATCGACGGAGCCCAGCAGGTTGAGGATACAGTAGGTCATGATTGTGCCACTGCACTCCAGCCTGGGCGACAGAGAGACCCTGTCTCCAAAAAACATACACACACAAAACAAAGAAAGTTCAGGTTGTAAAAGAAGGGAATTTTTTTGTTTTTTTTTGTTTGTTTGTTTGTTTTTTTGAGATGGAGTTTCACTCTTGTTGCCCAGGCTGGAGTACAGTGGCATGATCTTTGCTCACTGCAACCTCTGCCTCCCGGATTCAAGTGATACTCCTGCCTCAGCCTCCCAAGTAGCTGGGATTATATGCATGTACCACCACGCCCAGTTAATTTTTTATAAAAGAAGGGAATTTCTTACAGTCTACATTCATTGCCCTGTTTCCCCATTTCCCACACGTTCTAATCCTGTTAACCAATGTCTAACCTGTCATCCACCCCAATGAAATTAAAACTCTGAAGGGTCATCAGACCCTCTGGTTACTAAATGAATACTCTTATGTCCTCTCTGCCATATCTTAGAGAACTGAGCAGACCTCCTGATAGAATTGTCACTTCCTTCAGCTTCAATGATAAGCACTCTACTGATTTTCCTCCATTCAATCTAGGCTTCTCACTTTCTTTTCCAGGGGCTCCTCTTCCTCCATTCATCCATTAAATGTTGGTGTTTTTTAACAATGTGTGTCAACAACAACCACTTTTCTAATCTCCCTCAGATTTTCAAACCTATATCATTTTTCATGTTATACATTCAACCACCCCTAACAGCTCCTAAATCTGAAACCTATCTCTATATTCTAGACTCAGATATCTAACTACCCGAAGAGATCTTCAACTTGGTATCCGCGAACAACTTCAACTCAGCAGGGCTCAAACTGAACTCTGTCTTACCTCTACAGACCTGCTCTTCCTTCTCTCTCTCAATGTCACCACCCACTACAGTATTTCTCATCAGCACCACCCCCATCCCCAACACCCTGCACCCCCTTCCCATGGCCAGTAGAAACCTTAGGTCATTATGACAAAAACCCCACAGGTTCCCCAGATGTCTCCTGAAAGTGTTGATAATCCCTGAGAAAGGCTCCTTCCTTCCTCATCATATACAACCAACCAAAGTACCTTTTAAACCTATCTCTTCTCCATCCCCACTGGGAAGGCCTATGTTAGGATATTCCTCATTTCTAACTAAATCACTGGGATAGCTCCATAACCATTCTCTCTTCTAGTCCAGCTTTCACTCCTTTCAAAGGACCACAGTGCTTTGAGATGGACCTTTCAGGCAGGAATCTGGTGTCACTTCCATGTTAAAATTCTTCAATGATTTCCAATTACCTTTAGATAAAATTTGTACTTCTAGTCAAATGAACTCACTTGCAGTTCCTCAAAGGTGGAATGTTCTTTCACCTCTGAGCAAGTGAACATGCTGACCCCTCAATATGAAATGGCTTTTTTCCTTTGGTCTTGAAAACGTGCATTATTCTTCAAGGCTCAAAAACTATATCCTTTTTGAAGGTATTGCAAACTACCCCAGACAGACTAAAAATGCTCTTGACTCCATGCTCTCAGTGTAAGCAGTCAAGTGTTTTTGAATAAAAAAGGAAGACTTTAACTCAAAAAGGTTAGTAAGTTATAACTAAGAGCTGAAATACATAAGATTAAACAAGGATAAAACGTTAATTTCACAGGTATAGGAAAAGAAGCCCTTAGAAAGAAGTTTCTAAGAGATGAAGACAGCAGCTTAGCTAGAGAGATAGAGAGAGGTGGTTCAACATAGTAGTTTAGAATATGAGTTTTCGTCTCTCAAACCCCTAGTCTACAACCAGTTAAGTGACCTTGGGCAACTGGGCTGACTTCTCTTTCAGTTTAAAATGAAGATAACAATAGTACCTATCATTACTGGGTTGTTCTAAGGCTAAACGAGTTAATACATACAAAGCATTTATAACAGTATCTGGTAAATAACCTATCAGTTCTTACTATTACCATTATTTTAAATCATTTAGAATTATTATATTACATTCTGAAGCAGTATCGGAAAAGACAACAAAGTCAGTGATAAGGTAACAAGAAGCAACAGCAGTTAAAATAAATGGAAGGAAAATATAGAGAAAAAGAAATAAGCAAGTCCTAATAACAAGCTATTGCCTAAAATTGAGATCCTTGCAGAATAAATCCTTAAGTCCTTACAGTAAAATGTAAAATGCAAACAGAGATACTCCCCATGTTATTCTTTCAAAGAGAATCAACAATAATAATGTGAGATTTCACAGCAGATCATCAGCTGAATGCAGGATGAACATGGAAATGAATTGAGACTAGACCCAATCACAGTCCCTAAAAGAAACAAAATGTTGCCAGCTCACTAGGGAGGATGGAATGGTGATTTAAAATCCTATTTACAATGTCTTTTTTTAATCAATTTCAACAAATTTTATAACAATGAAAAAAGAGATATAACATATATAGCATAAGTCTGTTCACACAAAGTTCAAAACCAGTGCTTCAACAATTTCAAATGGTTCAGCAAATAAAATATGTGTGTACATCCATCCATTGAGATATAAAGTAAACGTGGTAAAATGTTAACAATTGGGAATCCAGGTGAAGAATATGCAAAAGTTCACTGAACTATTTTGCCACCTTTTTTGACTGATATTTTCAATTGATATTTTTCAGAACAAAAAGAGGAAAGAGTTAAAAAACTAGACAAAGCTAATTTATATTGTTTAGGAACACAAACATGGGTAGCAAAGGAATTAAGTCCCTCTAATTATCAAAATTCAGAATAATTTCCAACTCTGGGAAGAAAGATGAGCTTTTGCTGAGAGAGTCTCACTGGGATCTTCTGATGTTGGTAGTTCCTTCACCTGGCTGTTTAATGCATTAGCTTTTCCTTATATTTATTATCTATATAAATTCTATGCATTTTTTTCTGTATGCACATTTCACAAGAAAAAAGGTAAAAGCAATGTGATGAGGTATATAAAAATACAAATAAAAATCGCTATATACTTGTTAAACATTATTATTTGAGAATGCTACTTCTGCTCTGTAACATGCAAACATTAAGTAATGAGGCTTTTGCTATGAGTCATTTACTTGAGATCATTTACCAAAAGGCACTTACTGAGGACCAATTTTTGAGGCTAGCAATATAATAATCATCTTATTTTTACATGAGGTTGTTCTTTTCTTATACAACCATCAATTGTGAATCTGGTTTAGTTTAGTATCAGGTAATACATCATACATGATTTATATTGTTCATGTCTAAAATCTATTTTTCTATAGCTTTGTCTGATTTCGTCATTAGGATTTCACAGTATCTTTTGTGAAATAGTCAGAAGCTGGTCAGAATTTCACATTCTTAAATTTACCTTTCTTTTTTTTTGAGACTTAGTCTTGCTCTGTTGCCCCGAATGGAGTGCAATGGTGCGCTCTCGGCTCACTGCAACCTCTGCCTCCCAGGTTCAAGCGATTCTCCTGCCTCAGCCTTCTGAGTAGCTGGGATGACAGGCATGCGCCACCATACCCAGCTAATTTAAACTGACTTTTAATACAGTGATATTAATTCACTTGACAGTCTCCTCCTGTGTTTTCTAAACCAATATAAAATCTAAATCGTCATCACTTTCTTCACTTCTTCTATGGTTGGAACTTAGATTCTATTTTCAATATTTTCTGTTTTTCCTGGTTCTTTACGGAACAGAATAACAATGTCTTCTTTCCACATTTTGCGCAAACTTCAAGTTCATAGGCACATGATCTACAAGTTATGAGATAAGAATCCTCCACTGTCTTCTATAAACATTTAACATGTTTTTTAGGTTTGATAATGGTTTGTATTTGCTATATTTTACACACCACTCAAGAACTTCTTTACAGTTTTATAGTGCTGACATACTCCATCAGGAGGTTTTTGTTTTTATTTATTTATTTATTTATTTATTTTGAGACGGAGTCTCACTCTCTCACCCAGGCTGGAGTGCAGTGGTGCGATCTCGGCTCACTGCAACCTCCACCTCCCAGGTTCAAGTGATTCTCCTGTCTCAGCCTCCCGAGTAGCTGGGATTACAGGCACCCACCACCATGCCCGGCTAATTTTTGTATTTTTAGTAGAGACAGGGTTTCACCATGTTGGTCAGGCTGGTCTTCAACTCCTGACTTCAGGAGATCCACCCGCCTTGGCCTCCCAAAGTGCTGGGATTACAGCCGTGAGTCACTGCGCCCGGCCGCATCATGAAGTTTTGCATTATTTTTCTTGGTCTGAACACTCTTATCAAACTTTTTTTTTTTTTTTTTTTTTTGAGGCAGAGTCTTGCTGTGTCGCCCAGGCTGAAGTGCAGTGGCACGATCTCAGCTCACTGCAACCTCTGACTCCCAGGTTCAAGCCATTCTCCTGCCTCAGCCCCCTGGGTAGCTGGGATTATAGGCAGGCACCACCATGCCTGGCTAATTTTTGTATTTTTAGTAGAGATAGGGTTTCACCATGTTGGTAAGGCTGGTCTCGAACTCCTGACCTCAAGTGATCCACCCGCCTCAGCCTCCAAAGTGCTAGGATTACAGGCATGAGCCACCGTGCCCAGTTGAACTTGTCATTTTTGAAGCTAAATATATTCCGGTGCTTCTGAGGCCTGGAATGAGGCACGCTGCTTTTCTGGGAGCTCATCACCGAAACCACAATTGCCCCTTACTAGGAGCAGGCAAAAGCCACAATGTCTTAATATACTTAGAAATATCTACAGCTAATACAACATAATACCAACAACAAAACACAGAATGTGGAGTCCTAAGTTCTGAGATCTAGTCTCAGTGCCAGTCCAACCACTCTCCAGTTAGGTGACCTTATTAACAAGTCAGTCTCTCTGGCTATGAGTTTCCTCATCTATATGATGGAGAAGATAATATGCTTTTACTTAGCTCAAAGGGGTTGTTATAAGAACCAAATGGGATTATATAGATGATCATGCTCTTTAAAACACTGTAAAATTGTTCCTAAATATTAAACTAAATGTTTAATGAATAATGTTCAAATCATTTAAATCAATTGTAGAGGTATAAGATTCCAGCTGAACCACAACCTACAAGAAAGTGACTCACAGACTTTAGCCTAATAAAAGTTCAGTATGGCCCTAAAAATGATATGGCTGCTAACGAACATATACAATCTTTGATTAAATTAACATAATGAATAGTCTCACAAAAATTAACAGATCCACGGTGTTATATATTACTTAGACTCCTTTTGAAATATGATGTTCGACTTTATGGGCTCTATTTTGAAAGAAATTGGAAATGTGTTTGGGGTGATAGTAGTGGGAGTAACAAACGTCTCCTGTAAGAATAGTTAAAATAACCGGAATGCTGGCCTGGAAAAAAAACAAAAGGTAACTGAGAGTGGATCTTTAATTTTAGCCTTTGTCTGTGTTGCACTGGGGCACAAGTAAGAGCAATGGTAGAAGTAATAAAGACAAAGACGTTAGCTTAATAAGGAAGAACTGTGTAATAACAAGTAAGGATGTTCTGTGATAGGAATGGATGACTTCCTAAAACAATGTGTGTCCAGTCCCTGCATGTGCAAAAGGAGAAGCTGAATGAGCATCAGGTAAGGATCCTACTTTGGGTGGGCTAAATTTTATAGAGGACTTACGAAATCCCTTTCAAATTTAAGATTCAGGCAATTATCAGAAAACAGCAGGCTGGGTGTGGCAGCTCATGCCTGTAATTCCAAGATTTTGGGAGGCCAAGGCAGGGTGTGGCAGCTCATGCCTGTAATCCCAAGATTTTGGGAGGCCAAGGCAGGGTGATCACTTGAGGCCAGGAGGTTGAGGCCAGCCTAGGCAACAGGGTGAGTCCTTATCTCTACAAAAAGTTTAAAAATTAGCCAGGCGTGGTGGCACACGCCTGTAGTCTTGGCTACTCCGGAGGCAGAGGCAGGAGGATCACTTGAGCCTAGGAGTTTGAGACTGAAGTGAGCTATGATCGTGGCACTACAGTCCAACCTAGGCAGGAGAGCCAGGATCCTGTATCTAAAAAAATTTTTTTTTTAAATGTTTAAGTCAGATTACTAAAGCAGATGGCAACAGAGGAAGCACCGTATCCTGGTATCATAAGAAATAAGGTTATAAAAAGTGAAAAAATAACTAGCCTGGGCAATACAGCAAGTCTTCAGCTCCACAAGAAATTAAAAAATTAGCCTGGCATGGTGGGTGCTTGCCTATATAGTTCCAGCTACTTGGGAGGCTGAGGCAGGAGGATCACTTGAGCCCAGGAAGTCAAGCCTGCAGTGAGCCATGATCGCACCGCTGCACTCTAGCCTGGGCAACAGAGCAAGACCCTACATTTAAAAAAAAAAAAATGGAAAACACCAGTTCTCATTTTAATTAGCGCAGCTATTTATAAACAAACCACAGTGTTGTCACTCACTCTCTGCCAATTTGTTTTGGGCCTTACCTCGTCTCCTATGATCTTCTAATTCCTCTCTGCCAACTCTTGTAATGTAAGAGCACTGTGAACCCTTAGAAAGGCTGTTAAAAAAAACTGTTTCCTTTGTAATTAAACTCTGCAAATAAGCAAGTCATTACATTTCCTGATACCTAACACCAAAGCAAAACAAATCAAAAAAAACCTAGGATTTGTCTCTTACTACATGTTTCTTTCTTTTTTTTATTAATAGACTTTTTTAGTTTTAGGTTTATGAAAAGTTGAGCAGAAAGTAGAGATTTCCATATACCTCTTCCCCAGTCAGTTCCTACTATTTTTAACATCTTGCTTTAGTGTGGTATATTTTTTATAACTGATGAATCAATATGAATACATTATTACTGACTAAAGTTCACATTCTACATTAGAGTTCATTCTTTGTATTGTACACTGTATGGTTTGGGAGGGTCTTAAATAATATTTTCATTGTAATTAAATACATGTAACATAAAGTTTATCATCTGAACCTTCTTGAAGTGTGCAGTTCGGTGTAAAGTACATTCACATTGCTGTGCCATCAATCTTCAGAATGCTCATCTTACAAAACAAAAACTCTACATCCTTTAAATATTACATTTTTTTCTTAAGCACAATACTTATTAGATAACAATAATAATAAACATACATAATTCTTAAATATAATGCTTTCACACAATTTTTCCTGTAATCTAAAATTCTAATTTATCATATTAATATATCCAATACTTATAAAATTTTAATTTTGCTCAATTTTTACCACATATAATAAAAACTAAGATTCAGTATCAAAAGTATATATTCACCCAAAACACTATTTATTTTGTGCTCCAGTAAAGGGTAGAGATATAACTAAGAAATAGGTTATGTCCCTTTAAATCAACATTTGACATTCACATTATATTTAATCTTATCAAAATATTGTGCTACATTTCTAAATATGACAAAATAATGATTTTATACATACATGTAAATTCAAAGACTTTAACAGATTATTATTTGTGGAAAGGAAAGGGAAAAATAGAAAAAACATCCCAGTTAACTGATGGCCCCAGACAGAGAAACAAATTGTAGGTATCCTGGCTTATTTTGCCTGCAAATTGAGGATTTTTCCTTTAAGAATAAAATCCAATTTATATTGAACAATCAAGCTGGCAAGAAGGCTTTATCACTGAGAATTTCGCTTTACAAATATGTTATGAATCTTTCATCAATTCAGTCATGTTTAGTAACTTGTGGGGCCATACTACATTACAAAGGTTATACATTTATCCCTTCCTCTCTACCTTTCCGTCACTTCCTCAGTCTAATCTCTGTTAATATAATCTGTTTCTCAATACCTTCCCCCCGCTAATTTAAAAAATAAAGAGGAATTAGTGCAAAAGGCCCTAATTATTAGCCTCTCCAACTACTACTGTATCTTCAAAAACCGAAAAAAAAAGATCTCACTTACCTTCACTGGGCAAGTTACTCAACCTTTTTGTGCCTAAATTTCCTCATCTTCAAATTAAGGATAATAAACGGCTAGCACTTTATTACTATGTATTTGGCACGGCACACAGCAGGTGGTAAATTACTGAATGAAAGGATGAATAACTCAAAAAATTGGTAACATTAAATGAGGCAATGCTATGGTTTGGATATGGTTGGTTTGTTCCCACCAAAACTCATCCTGAAATTTTATCCCCAGTGTGGTGGTGCTGTAAGGTGGGATCTGGTGGGCAATGTCTGACTCATGGGGGTGGGTCCCTCATGAATGGCTTGGTGCTATTCTCCTTTTTTTGCCAGAGGGAACAGATTAGTTCCTGGAGTGTGTTATTATAAAGCAAGGCTTCTCCTCCTGTTTGGTCTCTCTCTTCACAGGAGTCCACTTCCCCTTTGACCTTGTCTGCTGTATGATGATGCAGCATCAAAGTCCTCTGCAGAAGCCAGGGCCATGCCCCACTCTTAGCCTGCAGAATCATGAGCTAAACAAACCTCTTTATACGTTACCCAGTCTCAGGTATTCTGTTACAGCAACATGAAATGGGCTTACATACAAGACAAGTAGTATATGTAAAGCACAGTACTTAGCACAGTGCCAGGCATACTAAAAGCTCACATTAAATGGAAGTTATCACCATCACCAAAATCTTCACTGGGTCCCCATTTCCCACAAATTCCAATTTAAACCTTTCTGTCTCCAAAACACACAGAAACAAAACCCTTTCTGATTTCAAAAGAAGTCTGTGGTTATTTAGCTTTCTTGTGTCTCACCAATTTAATCTCCAAACAAGCATTCCTACTAAAATCAAACCAACAACTTCTCTCTTGCACAAAGCCAAGCTTATTGCTAAAAGTTTAGACCTTCATTCATAACTATCTTCTCACTGGAACATCTTTTATCTTCCCTTGTCCAGCCAAATACCAAACCTTTTAGTTCATATCCCACCTTGTTCAGGAAGCATTTCCCAACCACTCCTGCTTTTACTCATTTCTCCCTCTAAAACCCTTATACACTTTTATTATTTTGTAATTATCTACTAGCACTATCTAATCTTTTTAGGTAATTTGCAAATTACACTGTATCTTTCACTCTCATATCCCTTAGCCATCCTAAAAGCAAATGTACAAATACAAATGGATTGATCTAAACTTTTACAGTGATTATTTCTGGATAATAAGATTATGAATGATGAGCATTTCCTTTTTCATCCTTATAGTTTTCAAATAAATCATAACAAAAAAGAATAAATTTATCTAGCACTCTATGACTCAAATCTTATAGTGTTATTTCTACAGGTTCTAATATCCTAAAATATCTTCAGGATCATGAATGAAAAAGATGAGTAAATGAATGAATGCATAAATAAATAAATGTCAGTGGAATTTTAACAACTAATCTTCTATACTGACTGTAGTTTTCATAAAACAAAAATCAGTGGTTCACATGTAGTACCCAGGGTAAACTTATTATTCAATGTGCATGGTATTCTCTGATTAAAAGTTTCCTGTTTCTAATTACTTTTCAATAATTGGTATTTTCATGACTTTATGCTCAAAACACAACTTTCTATTACAAAAATGACACCGTCAATGTATTGAATATATCTGAAACACCAAATATAATTTTTAAAAATTCTTACCTAATCCTTTTTGTCCTGGATTCTTTGCAAAATTAAAAGTAAACTGGTAAAAATCCTTAAATCGTCCTGGTTCTTTCAATTCTTGTTCCATCTTGGGTATCTGGGCCTTTAGTTTTTCTATGCTGTCACATCTACATTGTAAAATTAAGTTTATAAAAGATTAACTTTTTCACTATAAATTAATAACTTATTTATTCCCATGAGGGCTTACATTTATTTCCTAGAACTACTTTTTTAAAAATCAAATAATTGGAATTCAATCTTTTTATATTACATAAATACAAACATGCATGGAGGTTAGCTGCGGAAAGAGGTCTAGAGTGATTAAACATTCTAAATAATTACTTTTAAAAGAAACGGGCTATTCGTTTTAATTACATAATTCATTAAGCTATCAACTTTCATAGCTTATTATGAAAATTATGAAATTTTTCATAATTTCATTAAGCTATCAACTTCTACTTTCACTAGAAGTCAGCTTCAGTGGATAAATAAGAATGTATAGTAATCAGCATAACAATCATTTTAAACTGTATTAGACACTACTGACACAGTACTTAATCATGTTTACTATCTAAATTAACTAAAAGTATGGTCTCTTGCTTATGAGGAAACATTCCTTTTGAAAACTTGCTTCTTGTCATATACAAAGTATAGTAGTAAACAGGCAAACCCCCTACCACCTCCAACTGAATTACCTCAAATTAATATTAAGCTTTTTCTGTATGTGCAAAACATTCAACTTTCAAAGAGTTTGAAAAGCTCTAAGTATCAAGCCTTTAGTTTCCTAATACAGCCTTATGGTAGAAATACCCTATTTCTTATAGATTCCACAAACAAATCCATTTTTTTCCTTCTAATCATTTTTTGCTTTTATTTTCCTTCTACATTCTTTGTAACACCTTCCAGATCATTAGTTTGTAAATTAAAATTTTGATTTGAAAGTTCATTACATATTATATGAATTCAGTTTCAAATTTTTAAAAACATTGCTTCCTTAAGTTCTGATGAAACCTGTCCTAGCATAGAAAATCCCAGCAAGTTCTGGATGGGCCTGGCTTTGGCTGAAGGACATAGTGTCCAGGCCAGTTAATTTACTGCCTCTCAGCTTTAAACCTACCCTTCTTTGCCCTACTTTGCGATATTGGACTACAAACTATGAGACTTCATTTTTCTTGCCAGCTGGCTCAGTGTTAGGCTCTACCAAGAGCCAAGGAAAGGCTGGAAGAGGAAGAAGGAACTTTTCTGATCCCAGTTTGTTTTCTCCAGAGGGCAAGGGTTTTAGTGTGTGGGAAGGTCCCAGCAGTATCCACCAGTGGTAGCAATCTCACAGCCTGCAGCAATTGGCCACTAGGCAGCTTTTTCACCAGCATCACAGGTGGCCACACCCTCTCCCTTCAACCCCCAAGGTCTGAATCTCAGCCTTGTGGGGATCTCCTAAGCTTCTAAATTTCTTCCTTGTCTGTGCCCTTCCCTGACTTCCCAGAGGTGGTAGCAGCTTGCTGCACCTGCTACCCGTTATGCCTTGGAGTTTCCTTTTATCCTTTTATCTATTTGATAGAGTAAAGCAAGTCTTTAAATTTTCCCTGTTAAAATTACAGGTGTGGTCTTTTTTTGTTGTTTTTGTTTTGTTTTTTTGTTTTTGTTTTTTTTGTTTTTTTGAGATGGAGTATCGCTCTTGCTGCCCAGGCTGGAGTGCAGTGGCATGATCTTGGCTCACCACAACCTCCACCTCCCGGGTTCAAGCGATTCTCCTACCTCAGCCTCCCAAGTAGCTGGGATTACAGGCATGCGCCACCATGTCCAGCTAATTTTGTATTTTAAGTAGAGACGGGGTTTCTCCATGTTGGTCAGGCTGGTCTCCAACTACTGACTTAAGGTGATCCACCTGCCTTGGCCTCCCAAAGTGCTGAGACTACAGGAATGAGCCACTGCACCTGGCCCCTGGTGTGGTTTTTGTGTCTTGACTGGACCCTGACTGATTGCAATGTCAATCAGGCTCAAATCATGACTCTAATACTACCTAATTCTATAATTTCTCTGTACCTCAATTTCTTCATCTCTAAAATGGGGACAGAAACGCTAGTCTCAAAAAGTTGCTGTGAAGAGGTAGGTGAAATACTTAGCACAGTTAACTGAAATAAAATGTTTAATAAATGTTAGCTATTATCATTTAATAGTGGCCCTCTAAAAATAGAAAGGGCAACTTGTTACCTACCAACAGACTAATTACTTCTGTCTGCAACCTTATTAAATATGGGCAACTAGAGGTCATAGGTAAAACCTCTACCCATGACTTTTCAATCAATTTACCCAAAGACATTCAGCTAATCACCTGTCAAAGTGTAAGTGAAACAAGTAGTAACTTCTAAGGCATCTTCCAGTTTTTAAATTCTAGGATTTTATAAATGCAGGGTTCACAGTCTCACATTAGGAAATAACTTTAAAACTTGGTCATTTCACTCTTCCGTGGTAAATATTTATGCATAATTTTAATACTAATGAACCTGCCTTAGAAGCAAATGATAAGAATATATCCAAATAGAATAGGCTGTACTAACTATACAAATAACTTGACAAACCCAGAACACTGTGTAACATGGAAACTAGCAAGTTAACCCATTTCTATTTATACCAATGTTTGTAGGCCAGCAAATCTTTAAATTTACACTAAAAAATTCATGACATAATTCAGTTCCACAGTAACATATCTAATTTCCTTTTGTAATTATATACTCACCCTAATTCTGTCATGCCATCCATGAACTCCTGTTTGGAGAACTCACACTGTGTTGCTGCTCTGAACTTCCATGCAATAATCAACACACTAATGCTGGCTGGATCGAGTGCCAGGTCATCACAGAACTGCTGTATGCCATCTATTCCAATTTTATTCTCATCTTGAGGGTCTTTAAAAATAATAATGCAATATTAAAGTAGTGTCATATTATGCTACATTACTAAAACTGAAAAAGATAATGCTTTATATGTCATTTTTTAAATGACCACAATATATGGAAGGCTTGAAACAGTATTACTCTAACATACGCTTTCCCATTATTTAAAGCCATTCTCCTCTCTAACAGCATTCTTAAAGTGTACAAAAGAGATACATGCAGATGAGACACGATTTTTTAAAGTCTCATTTATTCATGTGAAATATGTCCCATACTTATACACATTCAGAAAATCAGACATTCCTATATAGGGACATGGGATTCTAACTCAATATATCCATATTTTGCTTAGGTAAGCATTCTGAACAGAAATTCTTTTTTTCTTAGAACAAAGTTCACTTTCCCACAAAAACCACTTCTTAAGAGTATCAGAAAAACTGTAAACTAAACTATGTAATTCAACCCTAATCTCAACAATGTAAGTATCTGTTGTTTAAAGAAAAAAATCAATACTTATCAAAGAGGCAAAAATTTTAAATAACAAAAACAAAGAGAAAGAGGCACTCATAGACTGCTATCCCATATGATTTGCTAGCACCTTTTTTTTTTTAATTTTTGAGACGGAGTCTTACTCTGTCACCCCAAGCTGGAGTGCAGTGGCATGATCTCAGCTCACTGTAACCTCTGCCTCCCAGGTTCAAGCGATTCTTCTGCCTCAGCCTCCTGAGTAGCTGGGACTACAGGCACACACCACCACGCCCAGCTAATTTTTGTATTTTTAGTAGAGATGGGGTTTTACCATATTGGACAGGCTGGTCTCGAACTCCTGACCTTGTGATCGGCCCGCCAAGGCCTCCCAAAGTGCTGGGATTACAGGTGTGAGCCACCACGCCCGGCCTTGCTGACACTTTTCTTAAAGTAATCTGGCAATATCTCCAGCAATAAAAAACATACACATCATTTGACTTTAGAGCACAAGTTATGCATAAAATAACCCATGTTCAGAAAAACTTTGAAATTCTGTAAATGTATTTCTGCATAAACATAAAAGATATGGAAGGATCCACACCATTGGTTACTCAGGAGAATGAACAGGGAGAATGAATAAGGAAAAGACAGACAAACTATTAACCTTTTCTTATTCATCTATTATGCAGTTGAACTTTTTAAAAACTATGCATTACTTTACAATTCTTTAAAGATTTAGTATGCACGTTTTCTTAAAGACTGGTTCAGCTGAGTTTTATACAGATAAGGGGAGAAAAAACAGTTCCCCATCCCCATGCTCAACTTGGACAATGGGGGAGGAAAAAAAAGGAGGGCAGGAAAATAAAGAGGCCAAGAAGAAATTTTAGTGCAAAGAAAATAATTTCTCCTCAGAGTTCTTGAAATAATCCTAAGATCTACAGACCTCTATTGGACACATCCACCCAATTTATGTTATATATAGTATTTGATTTCTCACAAGCCCATCAACTTGGAAAATCTGGTCCAAAATTTATTTAAAGTCACAAGCAAGCACTCACCTTTGTATCTATTGTACAGTTGTTCTAACTTCTTCCTGTCCAATGATCCTTTTACACTCTCTCGTATATAAAGTTCAGGATTTTGGAAAAAATTATCTGTTGCAACATCTAACTTCCAGTCATTTTGAGATAGACAACTTACTGCTGTTTTTTCACTAGATTGTGTGAAGATCATAAACTGACGAACTTTATCCTTCTGCGATGATTTCAACTTGTTCTATTGAAACCAGAAAATAAACTGAAACTCTATGTAAAATCACATAAGACTAAATATTTCTATATGGCTGACAAAACGTTCTTAGTAATACTTTTTCCTCATAAAACATTAAAACAGTTTAACTTAAGATTTATTTTTGATCTATTATTAATCAGAAAGACTAACTTTTAAAAAATATGAAACAAAAAATATGGTACAGTTTTGGAAGAGAAATAGGACAGAAGCAAAGGAAGCTCAACCACCCAGCATTTCTCCTACAGTGGGTCCTGAGAGCGTACAGAAAGGCTGCAGAAGGGAAGCGGTGCTACTCTCCAAACCTGGACAAGCACAATGCTCTGAGATGGATGCACAAGTAGTGGTGGGGAAGCAGGTGACATGATCTGACTAGTGAGCAAATGCCCCTGGGGAACCATGAGATTAACAGGTGTTTATTGCAGTCCTAATATCCACTATAAAGGATATGGGGCTAGGGGGCGGGGATCCTCCCTCCCCAACACCACCTACCTTGTTTTCTTGCTGTTTTTATCAAATAGGAGGAAGCAATAAAATAGAAGGATTCGACATTTCTCCTAGTTGTATTCAGAAACCAAGAAAATTATCAACAAAATTTCCTCATATTTTCACTCAAATCAGGAGAAGCATCCTTCCTACCGAAATAATTTTTTTTTTCTTTTTCCCCGGAAGAATCACGTCATTCCCTTAGCCAGAGCCTAGCAGAGACCCTTGGTCTCTCCAAACAGCCCTTCTACCTATTCTCAGAGAGGGGAAGAGATGAAGAGAAAATCACCTCTTCTCACCTGCTGCACACTGACAAGGATTCATTTCTCATCTGACCTAAACCCACAGGAAAAGAAGGCAGGGTACTCTCTCCCAGTATCAAAGACCATGTTCTCCCTTCCCTCTCACCCAAGCCAGCCTCCAAGCAACTGCAGCCCCATCACTGTTACTCTTCCTCCTCCCAAGCTCCAATACCATCTTCTAGCAAAATACTTGGGTTCTTCCTGAGCTACTATTGTAAATGAAGAGGGAAAACTTGAGTAGGATACTCATGAATAGACACAATATTCTGTGGTTGGCTGGGCACGGTGGCTCATGCCTGTAATCCCAGCACTTTGGGAGGCCCAGGCGGGCGGTTCACCTGAGGTCAGGAGTTCGAGACCAGCCTGGCCAACATGGTGAAACTCCGTCTCTACTAAAAATACAAAAATTAGCTGGGCATGGTGGCAGGTGCCTATAATCCCAGCTATTCGGGAGGCTGAGGCAGGAGAAATGCTTGAAACCAGGAGGCAGAGGTTGCAGTGAGCTGAGATGACACCATCACACTCCAGCCTAGAAGACAAGAGAGAGACTTCATCTCAAAAAATATATGTGTGTGTGTGTGTGTGTGTGTGTGTGTGTGTGTGTGTGTGTGTATATGTATGTATGTGTATATATATGTATGTATGTATGTGTGTGTATATATACGTATGTGTATATATACTTTTTTTCTGTGGTTTAAGCAACACATTTGAGAGCCCCAGATTCTCCCATCTGGCCCAAACAGACAGATCATAAACATCAACTTCCAGATTAGACAGATCAGAGAACCCTAACCAGGTTAAGGCATTTGTTCAAAAATATCACTCAGGTTGTTATTAGTAGAAATGAGACAAGAACAAAGAGGTCTCATGAATCTGAGTAATCTTTCCATAAATCACACTGCTTGCTATACATATTTATAAAGCTTTTGAGATTTTACAACATATTTCTACCGATCACAGTAAAAACAACACTATACAAAATCAAATATGAAAACTAACCCTATCTCCCTATTTCTTGCAATATGAAAAATGTCTATGCTCTAGAATCTGATCTGTCAGTCACACTTCTCTCTTTGCAAATATGTTACTGTTAAGATTACAGATTAAAATCTCAACCTCTGTACTCCACTAAAATTGAGAAACTATAAATTCACTACTCTTCTGCTACACTTCACTAATAACTCTACAACATCTGGACATCAGATAAGTCATATCCCATTGCAAAACACATCCCTCAAGTGTCTAGGATTCTTCCCTTTGGAAAACTATCTCCTCCTTGAGATTTACTGTTCAATGACAACAAACTCACAATGAAATCAAATGCCAAGGAAGATAACTGTCCTAATTTAATTTTGCTTAAATGAAAGTTAACAAGGGAATCATTTTGATTCCAACTTTTGTTACTGAAAATTATTTTAAAACTTAGTATACCTTTCTCTTTTGAGTGATAGAGTACCCTAACATATGTTTTAATCCTCCTCTGAGAAAGAAGGTAAAGTACCAAAAGATCACCGTGATCGTCAGTGACCACCGTATAATGGTTCAGGAAGTGTTGGAGATTAACCTGCAAGTATGCCAACCACAGGCCATATCCTGGAAAATACGTAGGTTTTTTTGTTTTTTTTAGAGACTGGGTCTCGCTATGTTGCCCAGGCTGGTCTCAAACGCCTGGGCTCAAGCAATCCACCTGCCTCAGCCTCCCAAAGTGCTGGGACTACAGGAGTGAGCCACTGTGCCTGGCCTGGCAATTACTTTTTAATTAAACCTGATACAACTTATTGGCGTAACTTTTCCCCCATCCTCCTAAAAGTTGGAGGTGGCAAAACAATCAGATTTAGCTGGGGTTTTATCACATAGTTTTAAATCCAGTGCTCTGTTCCCTGCAGGGTCAATCACCTTTGTTGAAGGGAGGAAGGAAAAATCATAGCTTAAGTTATTTCTACAAGCCAAAAAGAACTTAGTCATTCTACTATTCTATTCCTATCAAAAAGCAGGATAATAGAAGACCAGGGAAACAAAGATAAAAAATTGTCTTACCCACACAAACTAAAAACAAAATAATACAAACGAATTAATTCCATGTCATATCTTATTTGAAAAATGTTTATGTAATAAATTTTATATATATACACACACAAACACACACACATATATATAAATGTAAACTTTTTTTTTTTTTCCTGAGACGGTGTCTCACTCTGTCGCCAGGCTGGAGTGCAGTGGTGCGATCTCAGCTGACTGCAACCTCCACTTCCCAGGCTCAAGCGATTCTCCTGCCTCAGCCTCCTGAGTAGCTGGGATTACAGGCACGCACTGCCGCACCCAGCTAATTTTTGTATTTTTAGTAGAGACAGGGTTTTGCCATGTTGCCTAGGCTGGTCTTGAACTCCTGATCTCAGGTGATCCAACCATCTCAGCCTCCCAAAGTGCTGGGATTACAGGCATGAGCCACCGGCCAGGCCAAATGTAAACTCTTTTAACTGGTTTGGTATAAATTTCCACTATACAGGGCAATATCAATATATCTGAAGAAACAGGGTGCACCTACCCATTTCCAACACCATAAAGGCTACTTAGTTACACTGGGCCAAGAACTGACAGTATGGACTCCAGCTAAGCCAAGTGATATTGACAATCCCATTCCTATAAAGTCTGATAAGTACCCTCCACTTCTTATACTCATAATGCACTCTTACCATTTCTTTGTCAGCTCTCTGCTTCTTGAATACATTGTAACACCCGATTCCCTACTAAGGGAATTCAATTCTGTAGTCTCAAAGGCTATCCTAGAATAAAGCTGGAGTATACCAGACCAATTCAGGGGAGCTGTGACACTCCCATCCCCTTTTCCTAAGCCACATAGACGTACCAGGCAGTGTTCTGATGTTGACAGTAGGGCACCAAAGGTTTAAAATTTTATCAACATAAGGAAGAGAAAAAGGTGACTAACGAGAGAAGAATTATTTTATAGGGGATGAGAGGGTGGATAGAAAATTGAGGTGGAAGAGAAAACAGATGGATTTTTTCTCTGTTTCTACTACAAACACAGTGGGGAACTTCCCAAGAGCAAAATCATGTGACAGCTACAATGATTCAGCACTCAAATGTAATATATGCCATTTATTTAAATACTTATTTAAAGGGAATAAACTAATCATTAAATAAGATCAGGCAATACAATCTTCAGTATTCCAATGTTAAAACTACCTAGATATTATGAAGTTTTCAAAGAAACACAATAGTGGAAAGGATGTAAAATGCATAAAACAAAATATATTTTGCTTTTTAACTCTGGCAAGGAGGAGAAATGCTATCTCTTGTAACAGAAAGCTAATTACAATGGTATCAAAGATTACCAAAATTAGAAATACTGTCATAATCTGAAGAGTAAAATGAATTTATTTGCTCATCTTTCCAAAATATAACATGCCAAGTTATCAACACATATTGTTTTATTCTTAAATCTAGCATATTTGCATTTTTTTACAAGAATTAGAGAATCAGCCAGGTGCAGTAACTCACGTCTGTAATCCAGCACTTTGGGAGGCAGAGGCAATAGGACTATCTGAGGCCAGGAGTTCAAGACTAGCCTGGCCTGGGTAACACAATGAGACCATCACTACAAAAAAAGTTTTTTAATTAACTGGTTGTTGTAGCGCACACCTGTAGTCCTAGCTACATGGGAGGCTGAGGTGGGAAGATGAGGATCACTTGAGCCCAAGAGTTCATGGCTGCAGTGAGCTAAGACAGCATCACTGCACTACAGCCTGGGTGACAGAGCGAAATCTTATCTCAAAAAAAAGAAAAGAAAAGAAATTTAAGAATCACATTTAAAATAACAGCTTATCTGAAGGAAAAATATTAATAAAGTTTAAAAAGTCTTCCTATTAAAAGTATTTCCCCAAGGAAAAACAATAAACATGAAAATGACTTTCTAGTCAACTAAGTCCTAACAATTTCAAAATAGAAATAATTTTAATAAGTGATATTGGCCGGGCGCGGTGGCTCAGGCCTGTAATCCCAGGACTTTGGGAGGCCGAGACGGGCGGATCACGAGGTTAGGAGATAGAGACCATCCTGGCTAACACGGTGAAACCCCGTCTCTACTAAAAAATACAAAAAACTAGCTGGGCGAGGTGGCAGGCGCCTGTAGTCCCAGCTACTCGGGAGGCTGAGGCAGGAGAATGGCGTAAACCCGGGAGGCGGAGCTTGCAGTGAGCTGAGATCAGGCCACTGCACTCCAGCCTGGGCGACAGAGCGAGACTCCGCCTCAAAAATAAATAAATAAATAAATAAGTGATATTTTTACAGGAAAAAATTAATATCCATTTTATTTCTATTGTCTTGAATATTTTTCTTCTCATCCTTAAGTTTATATTTCTGCCTGAACTCCAGAAACAGACACTTAGGCCTTTATATCTTTCTTTAGAGAAACTAATTTTCTAACTCAATTCTTGTTAACTCAGGATTTGATGAATCTAGCTCACAAAAGTTAATGCTTTCAAAATCAAAACACTTTTATGATCACCCATAATTCTCACTAAAAGCTCTGCATGCTGTTATGTAATTATCATATTGACAGTTTAACTTCATCTGAAATTTAAAGAGCTAGTTTTAACTTTAGAAGATCATACTTTCCATATATAACACATGGTATTCAGCAAACACAGGAAAACGTTACCAATATCCAAAACTACTCACTCACAAAAGGCCTTCCAATAGACTATAGGTCCAAAGTCAAAAGTGCAGGAAAAAATCAATTCAACCAATGAGCCTACTACAACTCCTAGAGCAGACTTTCACCTAGAAACCAAAGTTCTACTCCAGGAAGGTCAGCATAGGAATCTAGGTAGGAGTAGCTCTATCTCTTTCCTTCCACCTGTACAGAGAGGCAATATAATATGATTCGCCAGAGAAGAGTGCAGACTTTCAAACCAGACTGTCGGGATTTTAACTCTACCAGTGCCACTTAATTGCCGTATCACTTTGGGAAAATTAATCTTTCTGTGCTTCAACTTCTTCATCTGTAAACAGAGTGTGAGGTTATATGAATCAATTCAGGTTAAACTTTTAGAACTGTTAACTAGCACATGGTAAGGACTCCACATAAGTTCACAGAGGAAGAAAGATGGACAGGTGTGGTGGGCTCACCACTTGTACTCCCGGCACTTTGGGAGGCCAAGGCAAGAGGAACACTTGAGCTCAAGAGTTCAAGACCAGCCTGGGCAGCATAGCAAGACCTCGTCTGTATTAAAATTAGCAACAACAAAAAAGTAGCCAGGCATGGTGGTGCATTCCTGGAGTCCTAGCTACTTGGGAGGCTGTGGCGGGAGGATCACTTGAGCCCAGGAGATAGAGGCTGCAGTGAGCTATGATGGTGCCACTGCACTCCAGCCTGGACAAGAGAAGGCATGCGACCCTATCTTAAAAAAAGAGAAAAAAAAAATACTCCACAAAAAAAATTTAAATGGTAAACAATAACTATAATAAAACTAGCAGCTAACATTTGAGCTTCTACTGTGTGCCAGGCACTGCGCTAGGTGCTTATTAATCCTGGAAGATGATTCCATTTTACCAATGAGGAACCAAACTTCCAGCATAATCTATCTACTTATTCAAAAAGTAGCAGAGCCAGAAATGCAGCCCTGCTGCCTGGTTTCAAGGCATGCAGTCTTGCCATTTACTATATACTGCCTTCAAGTGAAAAGAAAATCAAAAGGGCAAAAGTGCAACCACTGACTGTTGGAGAGAGGAGAATTGTGAGCAATATTTCTTCACCTATTTTAATGGAAAAGTAGTCAAATGTGAACGATTTGCATTCCAACTAAAAATTCCCCATTAAGCATTCTCTCACAACCTAACTAAAAAGATAATTAGGAGATTGAGCTTCTATTTAGGGTTTTTTTTTTTTTTTTTTTTTTTTTTTTTGGTTGGGGGTAAGAAGGAGAAAAGGAAGAGGATAAGTTATTTTTAAGACAGGCAATACAACAGAAAGAAAAATGTGTTTATAGTCCTGTCACAGTCTATTTTAAAAACAGATGGTTATAATCTATAGCTTTAAATGTACAGAGGTTGAAAACAAAAAAAAATCACAGGGCACTTGAAGTCAGGGTTCCCTTTTCCAAAGAGAAGGCTTGAAACTCAGAGAAAATACAAATACTTATATAGGTTATGGCCAGAAAATATATGGAAATGTGTACAATTTCAAATACTAAGCAAAACGAACAAAACTCTCATGGTACTCAAATCTGAAGTTTAAAATAATTGCTTATGGGTAACAATTACTTATTCATTCATCCTTAAATTTCCTGCACTTTGAATAACTCTTGAAATTAACTCCTTTTTAAGAGGTGCTGAGGCTGGACAAGGCAGCTCACGCCTGTAATCCCAGCACTTTGGGAGGTCCAGGCAGGAGGACTGCTTGAGCCAAGATCAAGACCAGCCTGGGCAACATAGCAATATCTGGTGGTGCACACCTGTAGTTCCAGCTACTCAGGAGGCTGAGGTAGGAGGGTCACTTGAGTACAGAAAGTTGAGGCTGCAGTGAGCCATGATCACATCACTAACTCCAGCCTGAACAACAGTGCAACACCCAGTAGCTCACGCCTGTAATCCCAGCACTTTGGGAGGCCAAGTAGGGGGTGGTTCACCTGAGGTTGGTAGTTTGAGACCAGTCTGACCAACATGTAGAAACCCCATCTCTACTAAGAATACAAAATTAGCCGGGCATGGTGGCACATGCCTGTAATCCCAGCTACTTGGGAGGCTGAGGCAGGAAAATTGCTTGAATCCAGGAGGCGGAGTTTGTGGTGAGCCAAGATCACACTATTGTATTCCAGTCTAGGCAAAAAGAGCGAAACTCCGTCTCAAAAAAAAAGAGGCTCTGTATTACATTAGTCCCCTCTTATCCACGTCGGGGAGGGAGAAACGTTCCAAGACTTCAGTGGATGCCTGAAAACACAGATAGTATAGAACCCTATATATGCACTCTGGTTTTTGTTTTTTTTTTTTTGATCTGATAACTAAGAGAGCTACTAAGTGACTAACAGTAGGCAGTGAATACAGCATGAATAAGATGGACGAAGAAAGGGATGACCAACAGCTGCAACAATGAGATTTCATCATGCTACTGAGAACAACGCACAATTTAAAACTTATCAATTGTTTATTTCTGGAACTTTTCATTAATATTTTCAGATCACCAGGTGATTACGGGTAACTGAAATCAAGCAAAGTGAAATCACAGACAAGAGGGTACTACTGTACTACTAAGTCCATAGGAATGATATACATACTATGTAATTATTGTGCATGATGATATATTATGGCAATCTACCTTTCAGAAATTCAGAAGTGACCGGACATGGTGGCTCACGCCTATAATCCCAGCATTTTGGGAGGCCGAGGCGGGCGGATCCATCCTGACCAACATGGTAAAACCCCATCTCTACTAAAGATACAAAAATTAGCTGGGCATGGTGGCGTGTGCCTGTAATCCCAGCTACTCGGGAGGGTGAGGTAGGAGAATCACTTGAACCCTGGAGGCAGAGGTTGCAGTGAGCTGAGATTGCACCATTGCACTCCAGCCTGGGTGACAAGAGCGAAATTTCCAGCTCAAAAGAAAATATTCAGAAGTATATCTGTAAGATTCAAATAGATTATTGTAGATTTTTGTACACTTTTCTTCACAGGTTTTTAAAAAGTAGGCAACTAATGAAAATTTAAAAGATTTTCTCTCCACCCCTCAGAATTACTAGTTAAAATTACTAGTCAAAAGGCCAGCCGCACCTGGCCTTTCAGGAGGTATACTCTTTTGGGAGGCTAAGGGGGGCAGATCACTTAAGGTCAGGAGTTTGAGACCAGCCTGGCCAACATGCTGAAACCCTGTCTCTACTAAAATACAAAAATTAGCCAGGCATGGTGGCACATGTCTGTAATCCCAGCTACTCGGGAGACTGAGGCAGGAGAATCGCTTGAACCCAGGAGGCAGAGGTTGCAGTCAGCCGAGATCGTGCCACTGCACTCCAGCCTGCACGACACAGAGTGAGACCCTGTCTCAAAACAAACAAAAAAAAAAGTTATTTTTGCTAATTTCTGATGATAAATAAGAAATAACCATCTTAAAATACTTGCATTAGTCATCATCTCGTTGATTCTCTCAAACTTACTGCTTGAACTTCTAACAAGAAATCCAAGTAGCTAATTTAAATTTACTTTCCCCTCTCCATTAACATTGTTTTCTAAAGTAATCTCAAGTTAATAAAAGATTACTGAGGCAAAAAGAAAAAAAAACACCAAAAAAATGAAAAATTAAATGAGATTTATAAAATTCCATAGTTAAGATCTAACATACTATATTTGTTTCTTAGAGAGAATAAATGATCTTTGAAAAATAAAATCTTCTAATTCTAGTATTTGATATTTTCTCAAATCCTAAATCAGGAAGTATTAGAATCCTCTGAATAAACACTCCACACGTTTATTAAAACGAAAATACCCTACTCTAATAAGGGAATGGGCTGTGTACTTCAGCAACTTATCTCTGTGTTGAGTGATTCAAAAGTACGATAGATTTAAAAAAAAAACCTAAATCCCTTAAAATTTTATAATACAGACAGGCAGCCTAATCACTCTCAGTGACTAGGTACTAATTATATAAAACAAATTCAATAAAATAATAAAAGACTATTTCAGTGACTGTTTTTTCCTTCTGTTTTGCTTTTTCCTGTGGGGGTGGGTGCACACCTAAAGTGGCTACATAAATTAGTCAAGAGCTTTTTTCTGTCCACAAAGCAACTGAATCCTATTTGGAACTATTTCTTTTCATCAAATTTCATGGCAAACACTACCATAACTTGAACTCAATACTGAAATTTATTTATTTATTTTCTTTTTTATTTTTTTTTTTGAGACGGAGTCTCGCTCTGTCGCCCAGGCTGGAGTGCAGTGGCCGGATCTCAGCTCACTGCAAGCTCCGCCTCCCGGGTTTACGCCATTCTCCTGCCTCAGCCTCCCTAGTAGCTGGGACTACAGGCGCCGCCACCTCGCCCGGCTAGTTTTTTTTGTATTTTTTAGTAGAGACGGGGTTTCACCGTGTTAGCCAGGATGGTCTCGATCTCCCGACCTCGTGATCCGCCCGTCTCGGCCTCCCAAAGTGCTGGGATTACAGGCTTGAGCCACCGCGCCCGGCCAATACTGAAATTTAAAAGGAGTTTTCTCCCAGATTTTCCTTATGCTTGACCCAATCTATAAGAGCACAAAGCAGCCACTTGACCCAAATGACCTGTTCTTTTAAAAAACTTTTTTTTAAATTAACATAGAATTATTTTTGTTTTGTTTTGTTTTGTTTCCGTTTTTGAGACAGTCTAGCTCTGTTGCCCAGGCTGGAATGCAGTGGATCTCGGCTCACTGCAAGCTCCACCTCCTGGGTTCACGCCATTCTCCTGCCTCAGCCTCCCAAGTAGCTGGGACTACAGGTGCCCACCACTACACCCAGCTAATTTTTTGTATTTTTAGTAGAGATGGGGTTTCACCATGTTAGCTAGGATGGTCTCGATCTCCTGATCTCGTGATCTGCCGGCCTCAGCCACCCAAAGTGCTGATACAGGCATGAGCCACTGTGCTCAGCCAAAAATTAACACAAAATTAATTGTACCTCCAACTTTCTTACTACACGCACCAAAAGTTATAATTTTTCAATTAATGTTTACATCAAATCATTTGATTGTATATGGAAACAACAAGGTCACTATTATTCAGCATTGACAAGGAAGAAACCAGAGTAAAACTAAACAAAGATTCCACATCTACACTGAAAGAGTGCTTGCTGGGTTTAAAAAAAAAAAAAAAAAAAAAAAAAAACAGAAAAATGGGAGTAGGTGAGGGTCAGGGCCAGAGACCAGGGTTCTAACCCCTGCTCTGCCACATACTAGCATCAAATCATTTAGACTGCTAAGCCTTCATTCCTGATATGCTAAATAAGTTAAAAATAAAAAAAAAAAAAGTAGTAATATTGCCTATTTCAGAAGTGGGAGTGGAGATTAATGACAACTGTAAATTGTCTGACTAGCACACTGTATCTTCTCAATAAACGTTAATTTCCTTTCTTTGTCCCCAGAGGCCCAGTTTTCTGCATATAGTCACTGAATGAAACACAAACCACTAGAACATATTCGACAATCTATCAAAGAGGTTTTGTTGTGTTTTTATTAACCCTAGTGTGGCTAGGTATACTTGATAATCCATTAGTTTTTATTGAACATTAGACAGTCATCTTAAACAGAATTCAAAACTCTGTACACAGAAGCTGCATGGTAAAGAAAACTGTAGTAAGGGTCTTTTGAAAAAACTGCTTTAAAAAATAATTATCTGTAATACTGTCGCAGCACACTACGGAACAAAAAAAACAAGGTATATCATACCACTCAGCATCCTTCAATGGCTTTCCATCTCTCTAGGATAAAAGCCCAATATCCTTACAGTGCCGACCCATGCCTATCCCCACTCCTTATCACCTAGGCCTTATCTGCTCCAACGATCCCCCCGTATATACACATGTACACATGTACACACGTGTACACATACACACACACTGCTCCAGCCACACTGGTCTCACTGTTCCTCAAGATTTCTACCATATTTCTGCATGGTTTATTCCTTCATTCCCTAGTCTGTTCAAAATGGTCTCACTGGTGATACAGATACTTAGCAACCCTACTTCCATCAATGCCCTAGAACCCCCAGTCCCCTTCCCTAACACTGTTTTCTCCCACAGCACTTAACACCTTCTAACATAGTAAAGAAGAAAACTATATACCATGTTTATTATTTATGTCTCCCTACTAAAAGGTAACCCTCACCAGAATGAGAATTTTTGTCTCTTCTGTGATACATACATCCCTCCAGCGTCTAACACTGTGTCTGGCACACAGATGTATAACAATCATTGAAAAGAATTGATACTCTCCTTTAATTTACTTGTAGATATGCAAAGAATGTGCAACAAGTTATGAAAAGACAACTTTGAATAGATCTACATCCATTTGAATTTACAAATTCTACTATTTGTTGACAACATAATCTTAAATTTCAAAGTTCATATATTTTTAAAGCCATTGAAAACATAGGCATTAACATCACTGATCACCCATTAATATGAATTTTGTTACTTAACATATTCATTAATAACACGTGGTTTCCTCTAAGTGATCGATATGATTTAATTTCAAATGTAATTTTCTGGATTTCATGAGTAAAGAGATTTATATATACCACAAATACTGGGGGAAATGGTAGACCAGGAGAAAATAAATTTCAGTTCTGCAACCAACAATCCTGCAAAACTGAACCTCAAAACCTCCTTGATCTTCAATTTCTTCTTGTGTAAAAATGGGGAGGAGCAAATTAGATGATCTCTGAGTCTATGTCAGATCTAAAAACTCTATGATGCTATGAGTCTAGAAAACCACTAGAATCACAAAATGTCTATGCTGGATGAAACTTTAGAAATCATCCAGTCCAATCCTGCCATCTTATAAATAAAACAACCCACACATTTTGAACACTTTTTAAAAATATGTTCCAGGCTGGGCACGGTGGCTCACACCTGTAATCCTAGCACTTTGGGAGGCCGAGGCAGGTGGCTCACCTGAAGTCAAGAGTTCGAGACCAGCCTGGTCAACATAGTGAAACCTCGTCTCTACTAAAAATACAAAAATTAACCGAGTATGTTGGCGGACGCCTGCAATCCCAGCTACTTGGGAGGCTTAGGCTGGAGAATCGCTTGAACCCAGGAGGCGCAGGTTGCAGTGAGCCAAGATTGCACCATTGCACTCCAGCCTGGGCAAGAGAGCAAAAACTCCATCTCAAAAAAAAAAAAAAAAAAGTTCCAAAGTAACAGAATATTATCTAGTTTTGGAGTCATTTTCAGGGGGGAGGGAATAAGTTAACAGAACAACTTTTTTACTTACACAAAATATTTCAAATATCCCATCATTTAAGTTTGCTCTAGAACTGACAATAACGTACTCTAGAAATGGGCTGCAGCTACAGACACCAAAAAACTCACAGCCCCAAAACTGTATAAAGAAACAATTATATGTAAGATAAGTTTATAATGAAACAACTTCTTAACTATAAAATTCTTACTGCCTAACTTCTATTAGGGCCAGTGGTGAGTCTCTTTCCTTTCTTATTATATTTTTTAAGAGACAAGGTCTGTTAGCCAAGCTGGAGAGGTGCAGTGGCAGGGTTCACAGCAGCCTCAACCTCCCAGCTCAAGTAATCCTCCCACCTCATCCTCTGGAGTAGCTGCAACCACAGGCTAGCACCAGTATGCTTGGCTAATTTTACTTTTTTTCCCCTTGGGATGGAGTCTCACTATGCTGCTCAGGCTGGTCTCAAACTCCTAGGCTCTCAAGCAATTCTCCTGCTTTGGTGACCCAAGGTGCTGGGATTACAGGCATGAGTCACCGTGTCCTGCCCCCATGGTGAGTTTCTAAACCAGAGAATATCACAATTCTCATGACATAAACTGAGTTCAGCCACAGGATATGTTTTTAATATCTTGTCACCAATGGTAGAATTACATGGGTTATAGCTAAGTTTCAAAAGTAGCTAATGTTAATATTAACCAAAAGAATAGAAGCTTACAAGCTGAACTCTCCTATGAACCACTTGAATACTGAATTCCTGAACAGGTGATGACTTCAGATTCTAGGGGATGATGCGGATCTGGAACCATCCTGAAGAGCACACATTTCAGCTGTGGCTGAGTGCTTCCCAGGGAATTAATGTCATTACTACGAGCTTACTATACTCATCTAAATGCTAAGAGTCTGAAAACTTCAGGAGTAATGCCTACGACCATGTAAATACTTAAGAAACTAGAAACTGTTTAGACTGCCTGGTGGATCTCTGAACACTGTAATACTAATCCATACATTAACCTGCACTTTACAGGAAAGTTTTCTTACAAATTCAAACTCTAAATTCCTACACAACTTGCCACTGAACATAAATGTTAAATATGTGGCAGACTAAACCATATATCCATACATGACAACAAAATACTGCCAAGCTGGAGGATGGGACTAGAAGTGTCGTTCAGCAAAAATAAGACCAACTAAAAACAAAGACACTGGGGTATTCCCTTAACACAGGCGCGCACACACACCCTCCTCAAAGAGGCCTTTATGTTCCCCATGAGCAAAAGGACAACAATATCATTTTTACTATTCATACAGTAACCTGCACGGAATTCAACTCACGCTCAGACTGTACAATGCCAAACAGCGCTTCTGAAACACGAAGAGCGTCCAGCAGAGTCAGGTACTTAATTACCAAAGTAAACAACTCGACCACAAGGGTCTGCAAGCCAAGGACTTTTTTTTTTCCCCCCAAACAAAAAAGGAGAGTAACTTGACAAACTGTTTTTTTTTTTTTTTTTTTTATCACAAATGGCCCTTAACTACTATAATAAAGCAATTACTCCTCCCACCCCCAAGCAAATAAAATACGTGCTCGACAGGGCGCTCACTAGTCTGTTCCCTAATTTTATGAAATGAGAACAGGTTGCACTTCCGTACCCCCTCCCCCAAGCTCAGCAGTCTCCCATGTTTTCAGTAGAGAGGTAAATATAACCTCCACCAACTGGCCGGGGAAACTCTCCTTCTCCAAAAGCATGGGACGCCTCGAGAGGTGATGGAGAAAGGAAAAGGGCTGATACCCCGCCCCAAGCAAAACTGCCTGGGAGACTTGCGGGGTACTGGAGCCGGGAGCGGAGGAGGGAGAGGCGCGCCGGGAAAGTCTTTCCTTCTCCCCGGCCGGGCGAAGAGGGAAGCCCCGGCTTCGGGGCGGGGGGAGGCTACTCACCCGGAACCCCAGACCCCAGTCCCCGGCCAGACACAATGGAGCCGGCAGAGGGGCAGGGGCAGGGCCGTTGCCCCATCCCCTCCCCCCGCCCCAACGCCTCCCCCACCCGTGCCGGGCCCCGACGAGGGGCACCGGGGCCGCTCCCCGCGCCCCAAACTCCCCGGGGCTCCCGACTAGGCCCGGCTCCGCTCTGCCTCCTCGGCTCTCGCGTAGCGGCGGCGCCCGGGCGGGAAGGGGCGAAGGAGGAAGGGAGAGGCAGGCAGGAGAACCCCCGCCTGGGAGCGGGACGGAGGCCGCGGGCCGAGGCTCGGGGCAGCAGGGTCACCGCGGGGCGGAGGGCGGCCGGGGCGGGGGTGCGCGGCAGCGCCGGCCCCCAGCCGGCAGGGCGGGCGGGCGGCCGCAGTGCCTCACCATGTTGGTGTCCTCCAGGCCTCTCCCCTCCTCCTCCGGCTCCGCAGCGAATGGACGGCGGCGGCGGCGGCGGCTCCTCTCACGGGCTTGCCGGGCTCCCGCTCATGCGCAGTGCGGGGCGGCCCGGCGCGGCCCGAGGAGGCAGCCCCGGGCCTCGGGGAGGCGGAGGGACGGAGGCGGGCGGAGGGCGCCCCGCGCGGGGCTTCCCCCGGGCGCGGGGGTCCCCCGGGGCGGGGGCGGGGGCGGGGGCGGGGGGCGCGGCGGGGGAGGGGCGGGCGACGCAAGCCCTCCGCGCGCCGACATCCTCCTGCCGCGCCGGGCGGTCTCTAGTGGGGGCGCCGGGGGACACCCCACCTCCGTTTCCTACGCGGTTCCTTCCGGACGGTCACGGCCGGGTCTACGCGGGCTGGAAGCGGGGACGAGCGGCGGCCGATAAGTTGAGCAGCTGGGGGCGGCTGAAACGGATGGTTGAGGAGCTTCATCCATCCCAGACCTCCCCTCCCCATCAGTACCAAAAAGAGAGAAGACAGTGGAAACACCTACCCCGCCCCGTGTTTTCTTCCCCCCCCCCCCCAATCTCTGTATCAGACTTACATCCGTTCCCTCGCGTGGGCATCCCAGGGGAGACCTTAGTCCAGCCCTGCGGTAGCTGTCACTCCGTTAGTGAGGCCCAGGCTCTCCCCAGACCTGTGTCAGCTGGGAGACAGTGGGGCAACCCTAGAGTGGGATGGGGTGGGGTGCACTGGGACCCAAGGCCCGGCTGCGGGAGTCCAGGTGGCCTGCCTACTGCTAGCTTTCAGTTCCCCTCAGTTCGGCCTGTCCAGGGTAAGGTTCGGGAAGCAACTACACATTTTTTCACTGAGGGTCGAGTCAGGCAGGGCGGACAGTCCAGGTGTGACCAGCTCTGGGCGCTAAGTCGGCCGAGGCTGAGGAGCACTAGGATTCTGAGCTGAGGATCAAGTGGAGAAATTCGTGCTGCAAGTGAACAGAAGGCTTCTGTGGAGTGAGTGGTCCTTGCCCTTCAGAAATGTAGTATCCAATTGGAGAGGTAAGACACCTTCACACAGGAAGGAAATAAAACAGCTAAGAAAGCAAACCCACTCAGAAAATCACATCTGAAACTGGACCAAGAGCTTACCTATGTTTCAGAACAAGACCCACCTGAGTAGACCCGTTATCGCCATCATCACCAGCACAGGCATTAAAAGACCAGATCAACCCTATAACTAACGAATTTGTTCTTACCAAAACAACAGAACTTCTGTGGTAACTCCCAAAGGCCTCCTGAATTTCTGGAGCTAGCCATGTACTGGGAGCTTCCACCGCTGTACCAAGGCAGGTTTCTGGCCTCCACAAACCGTTCATCCATTCTTTACCCCAGTATTTAATGGGTGCATGTGAATGTGCCAGGCTCCTTGCTGGGCTCTGAGTAAACAGTCCTGCAGGGACAAGCCAGATCTGCCTCATGCAGCAAGCCTGAAACTGGACTATGTACGCGGATGTTCTCCATGAATTACCTAGCTTTTGACCTAAAGTATTAACATAACACCCAGGGTGTTAATGAAGAGGATTCATGTGTCTGTTGCTCCACTCTGTTCTACTCCATTGAGATAATCGTTTGTGGGTTTTCCTAAGCTCTACCAAGGTACAGGCCTTAGTTATTCTAATTGACCTCTCACCTGCATTTGAACACTTCCTCCTTGAATTTCCTGTTCATTTTCCATGACTCTACCTTCTCCTGCATCTCCTCTTTGCTCTGTGACCACTCTCCTTTGCTGGCTGTTCTCTCTTTGGGCTTTCCTGACCATTCCTGAACATCCTTCTGTATACAACCTGTGTCACGCTGTCACATTCCCACGATGTCAAGTACTGCCCATATCCAGAGGAATCCCAAATCTTGACTTCCAGTCCCCAAGTGGCAGGCCTAAACACTCATTCTGGTCATTCCACAGGTCCATCAAGCTCACGAAATCTAAAACCTTATCCCCAAACCCACTTTTCCTCCTGGCTTTTCATCAAATCATCCAAACTAGAAATCTAAGAATCATCCACCACTCTTCCTGCCTCATCCCCTTACTCCACATCTCATCAATTTTCCCTCCTAAATGACTTTTAAATCTGCACCCTGCTATTTCTTAGCCAGTTCTTTTTGTTGTTGTTTGACATGGAGTCTAGCTCTGTCACCCAGGCTGGAGTACAATGGTGCAATCTTGGCTCACTGCAACCTCCGCCTCCCAGGTTCAAGCAGTTCTCCTGCCTCAGCCTCCCGAGTAGCTGGGATTACAGGTGTGTGCCACCACATCCAGCTAATTTTTGCATATTTAGTAGAGACAGGGTTTCACTATGTCTGTCAGGCTGGTCTTGAACTCCTGACCTCGTGATCTGCCCACCTCAGTCTTCCAAAGTACTGGGATTTTTCTTTATCATCTCTCCTCATCTTATCAATAACTTCTTACCTAATCTTCCAGCCTCTACTTCTCCACTGCTCCACGGTTGTCTTTCTATAATGCAAATTTGAATTTGTCCTTAAAATTCTCCAAGGGCTGCATAAGCATAAGCCTCTTTGGCATGGCACTGAAGTTCTCTCCTCTAATCTATCCGCTCCCATTGCCACTTTCCACCACCCTCCACCCAAATGCACCTTATATTTCAGTTTTCACAAACCAAGACTGCCATACCTCTGCATGTTTCCTTGCTTTCTCCGATTCTCCTATCCCTGGCTTCCTAGCTAATACTGACTGAGGGCTTTCCATGTGTCTGATACATGGAAAGCCCATGACACATACTGATTTATGTAATCCTCATTGTGACACATACTAACTCATATAATTCTCACTTCTACCCTATGAGCATGCCCAGTTATTACGCCCATCCTACAAAGGGGAAAACAGAAGCACAGAGAGATTCAACAATATGCCTAAGATTCCCTAGCTAGGCCAGGCTCAGTGGCTCATGCCTGTAGTCCCAGCACTTTGGGAGGCCAAGGTGGGCAGATAACTTAAATTCAGGAGTTTAAGACCAGCCTGGCCAACATGGCGAAACCCCATCTCTACTAAAAGTACAAAAATTAACCGGGCATGGTTATGCATGCCTGTAATTCCAGCTACTCAGGAGGCTGAGGCAGGAGAATTGTTTGAACCCTGGAGGCAGAGGTTGTAATGAGCTGAGATCGCACCACTGCACTCCAGCCTGGGCAACAAGAGTGAGACTCTGCCTCAAAGAAAAAAAAAAAATAGATTCCCTAACTAGCAAGTAGTAGAGCCAGGATTTGAAATCCGGTAGTCTGGCTACAGAGTCTGTTCTCTTAACTGCCACATTATATTTCCCACCAAGATGTCAGTACTCAACTCAAAGACCATCTTCTCTATGATTGTCTCCTGACCTGATCCTTGGATTCCAGCAGTTAGGCAAGTTTCTCTCCCTGCATTTCTCTTGACACCTTACATGTACTTCTGTTATACTTATGACATTATATGATAAGCATTTGCCTACATGACCATCTCCCCTGCTGGACTGCACTGCTTAAGGTCAGAGGCCTGGTTGCACAATTCTTTGGGTTTTCAGTGTCAAAGTGAGTGCTTGACATGTATGTGCTGCATAGTCAAGAGTGGGATAAATTAATGAAAAGAAAGAGTTATGTAACTGATGTCTGTCTTAAGACAGTGCCTATATTGTTTGTTATCGTAAAGGAATGCTTGTCGTCCTTGGCTGATGTATGTTATACCATATGGTCAGGTGGTAAATGTAGTAGCAACTGTATCCATTACTGCGCTTCCTGGCTCAGTACTGAATGTGAAATGGAGAATTATTACTCAATCGTCGTGATTGGGTGAGATAAACATATTTGTTAAAATTGTCCTGATTGGCCGGGCGCGGTGGCTCAAGCCTGTAATCCCAGCACTTTGGGAGGCCGAGACGGGCGGATCACGAGGTCAGGAGATCGAGACCATCCTGGCTAATATGGTGAAACCCCGTCTCTAATAGAAAATACAAAAAACTAGCCGGGCGACGAGGCGGGCGCCTGTAGTCCCAGCTACTCGGGAGGCTGAGACAGGAGAATGGCGTGAACCCGGGAGGCGGAGCTTGCAGTGAGCTGAGATCCAGCCACTGCACTCCAGCCTGGGCGGCAGAGCAAGACTCCGTCTCAAAAAAAAAAAAAAAAAAAAATTGTCCTGATTATTTTTTAAGTACAAAAGCATCCTGAAGATAAAGCATAAATTACAATATTTAACAAAATAATATTAACTAATATGCTCATATTACTTGTTTGTCATGTTTCAGATATTTAAATTAAGGCTTTGAGTTTTTTCAAGTACAGGAGTTCTAATGACTTTTCCATAGTAACAATCTCAGTACAATAATAAGAAATAAGATGGAAACATCTAGCCAAAATTGACTATCTTGTCTCTCTCTCTCCTCCTCTCTCTACCCCCCTGCCACCCCCAACACATACACACACACGCCCTCTCACCGTATCCCTAGAACGATGAAAAAATTAATACAGTGCTCATAAATATGTAAATACTTGTTGCCACAGAAGCTTAAGATTTCATATTAAGACATAATATTCACTGATAAAATAGTTGCAGTTCTGCTCAAAGAAACATGTAAAAGTGAGGGTTTCATACTTCTAGAATCTGTCTTTAGCAGAAAGAGCAAAAGTAATCTGAAAAGACAGATTGCTAACATTTCTGGTAGTTCATCTAGCTAAAATTAAGCCTGCAGGGTGATTATACACAGACACAGTTCAAAGCCACTAGTCTGAGATACACAGCCACCACCCTCCCACACTTAACTTGGGTGCTCTCAATTTTGCCCAACATTTACACTAATGGCCTTATTGGATTCAAGCTTGCTGATTTATAAATACATAAGGGTAAATGCGATTGACTGATGGAGCCTATTTTGTTTTCAGTAAAACATGGCATTTAGATCTTATGAATTCAGAATTATAACCATGTTTTAAAGGGTAAAGCAGACAGGATTAGGCCTCAGTCAGAGTGGGCCCTAGTGAAGCCACAGGAAGTCTAACATGAAAGCCACGGTTTCAAAGCTCATACGAAACTTATCAGAGTGGAGGCTAGAAGCAGAAGAATCTTTTGGCTCACCTGCCAGTGTTACTGGTGATGCCAAAGGAATGACTGCATGGGCCTCTTTCCTCCACGTTAAGAACCATTCTAAGGCCCCAGACGCAGTGGCTCACACCTGTAATCCCAGCACTTTGGGAGGCCGAGGCGGGAGGATCACCTGAGGTTGGGAGTTCGAGACCAGCCTGACCAACATGGAGAAACCCTGTCTCTACTAAAAATACAAATTTAGCTGGGTGTGGTGGCACATGCCTGTAATCCCAGCTACTCGGCAGGCTGAGGCAGGAGAATCACTTGAACACGGGAGGCGGAGGTTGCAGTGAGCCAAGATCGCGCCATTGCACTTCAGCCTGGTCAACAAGAGCAAAACTCTGTCTCAGAAAACAAAAAATACAATTAAAAGTAAATAAATAAGAACCATTATAAAAGGGATTCTTAATCAGGATGAAGGGGTACACCTCAGGAACTGCCCCTAGGAAATTGGGCACCATTACTCCTTTCATTCAAAAGAACCAACAACAGCAGTATTTCAGTGGGTCAACTTTTTTTTTTTTTTTTTTTTTTTAAGACGGAGTCTCGCTCTGTCGCCCAGGCTGGAGTGCAGTGGCCAGATCTCAGCTCACTGCAAGCTCCGCCTCCCAGGTTCCCGCCATTCTCCTGCCTCAGCCTCCTGAGTAGCTGGGACTACAGGCGCCGGCCACCTCGCCCGGCTAGTTTTTTTTTTTTTGTATTTTTAGTAGAGACAGGGTTTCACCGTGTTAGCCAGGATGGTCTCGATCTCCTGACCTCGTGATCCGCCCATCTCGGCCTCCCAAAGTGCTGGGATTACAGGGTTGAGCCACCGCGCCCGGCCCGGGGTCAACTTCTAAATAGGAAAATGGGAATATTCACCAGAGCCAGTCTGTTGCCTCAAGGTACATGTGGATCTGTGGATTTTAACTCCTCCACCCTCATGGTAGAGGCATGGGCTTGCAGTAACAGCTAGGACTGGAGACCCAGCAATGAGAAACTGTCCAAGACCACCAATGATGATGTCACAATGTCCCACTGTCCCAGAGCATCTACCCTGGACCTCCCTGCCCACCCCAGCTTGGCCACTCCTAGATGAGACCAAGGCTCAGCCTGGGGTGTTTGTCCTTGACAGCTCCAGTCAGTTGCAGAGAATGAATTCATTGAAACCATAATGAGTGAAACAGTTCCACAGGTAGCAAGCTAGAGGGTCCTCTAGAATCCTGGACATTTGTCCCTGGATACTTTTGGAAATCCTCACTGAGACATTTTCCACCGATGATGACAGAGGGATGGTGGTATTGAATCACCCCCCACTTTCCTGTCTATTCCATGGATATTATATAAAGCATGAACATACCTCTGAGCCCCAGCATTCTCAATTACAAAATGAGATGGAGTTGAATTACAATAAATTTCCGTCAAACAGTAACTTTGTTTGATTCCTTCCTGGTAGACTACTGTGAGCTGTCCTCAAAGATCAGAAAAGTATAGCCAGTTGCATTTTTTCATTCATTCATTCACTATAAATATATGAAGTACTGAGACCAGCACTGTCTGACAAATATGATGCAAGCCACAAATACCGGGCAAATCAGAAAGTTTACCTTTCCTTGTTGTGTCATTTTACAAAGTAAGGAGCATCCTGAATCCTGAACACGTGGAGGTGCCTGCAGAGCGTCACCCCGGAGAGAGCATGAAAGCTCTGCACCTTCTCCCACAATGCCTTGCCCTGTGCTTCTCTTCATCTAAATTGTCTTCTGTATCCTTTATTATGTACTTTAAATAAACTAGCAAATGGGCCAGTCACGGTGGCTCATGCCTGTAATCCCAGCACTTTGGGAGGCCGAGGCTGGTGGATCACCCAAGGTCAGGAGTTTGAGACCAGCCTGGCCAACATGGCAAAACGCTGTCTCTACTAAAAATACACAAATGAGCCAGGCATGGTGGCGGGTGCCTATAATCCCAGCTACTCAGGAGGCTGAGGCAAGAGAATTGTTTGAACCCGGAGGGTGGAGGTTGCAGTGAGCCGAGATCATGCCAATTCACTCCAGCCTGGGTGAAAGAGCGAAACTCGGTTTCAAAAAAATAAATAAATGAACTAGCAAATGTAAAATAAATGTAAAAAGAAACAACAGGCTTCACCTGTTTTGTTTCTAGCATTTTTTTTTTTTAATTTTTTAAATATTTGAGACAGTGTCTCTCTCTGTTGCCCAGGCTGGAGTGCAGTGGTTCAGTCTCAGCTCACTGCAACCTCTGCCTCTCAGGTTCAAGTGATTCTCCCGCCTCAGTCTCCCAAGTAGCTGGGATTACAGGCGCCCACCAGCACACCTGGCTAATTTCTGTGTTCTTAGTAGAGAAGGGATTTCGCCATGTTGGCCAGGCTCTTCTTAAACTCCTGACCTCAGGTGATCTGCCCGCCTTGGCCTCCCAAAGTGCTGGGATTACAAGCATGAGCCACTGCACCCGGCCTGTTTCTAGCATCTTATTTAACCCAAGATATTCAAAATATCAGCATTTCAACATGTGCTCAATATAAAATATCAATGACATATATTATATTCTTTTTGCAAAGTATGTCTTTGAAATTTGATGTGTATATTATTACGCCTAACATATATCTTAATTTGGACGAGCCATATTTTAAGTGTTCAGTTGCCTCAGTTGGTAGTGGCTACCATATTGACCAGCATGTGCCTCAGCAGTGGCTGTGCTGGAGTAGATGCTCAACAATTGAGAGTAATAAGTACTCTTAACTTCGAGAAATAAGTGAAAACCGAAACAAACCTGAAATATTTATATATAACCAAGAGTAAGCACAGAAATATTTAGTATTTGGAAAGTTAGCATAGTTCAACTACAAAAAAGCATGTGGTAAGGGGAAATAATAATCATTCTTAAAAAATAAATATCTCTTGGATGAATGTTTTCAGTGTAGATAGCAAACTAGGAAAACCACTTATACACATTTATAAAATCTTCCAAGCACCTATAATTTGCTTGACCCTGAGCATGTCATCCTGTTCGATGTGGTTTCTGCACAGGGATTTTTCAATCAAAATAAGACACATGAAACTCAGAAACACATTTCACAAGCACTTTAGAGTTTCGAGGTGTTTTTTGTGGGGCTATACAGTAAATAAATTTTTTTTCGTTTTCTCCATTGCCTTCGTGATATGTCACACTTTTAAAAGAAATTATTTGGGCTGGATGAAGAGAGAAGAGTTTGGAGAAAGGGAAGGTTTTTGTACAAATATTATAAAACCAAAAGTTAGTATCAGGGTCAGGTTAGCCTATAGCACTGTGAAAGAGAATAAAAAAAAAAAAAACAATAAAAATAACACAATGCTGATATTGTGAGATGAGCATTTTGAGAATGTATGCACCAAAAGAAATCAATGAAGGGGCCGGGCATGGTGACTCAAGCCTGTAATCCCGGCACTTTGGGAGGCAGAGGCGGGTGGATCATGAGGTCAGGAGTTCGAGACCAGCCTGGACAACATAGTGAAACACCATCTCTACTAGAAATAAAAATTTAAAACAATTAGCTGGGTGTGATGGCAGGCACCTGTAATCCCAGCTACTTGGGAGGCTGAGGCAGGAAAATTGCTTGAACCTGGGAGGCGGAGGTTGCAGTGAGCCGAGATCACGCCACTGCACTCCAGCCTGGGCAACGGTGTGAGACTCTGTCTCAAAAAAAAAAAGACATCAATGAGAGAGTCTAAAGGTCACACACACACAAACGCACAAATAAAGGTGCAGCCCAAACAGCTTAATCTGTTGTGGGAGATGAGAGAGACTCCTTCAGGACATTTGGGCAGGGAGATGACAGGGCAAAGGTCTTTAGAGATCAAATGTGGCCCAACACGATGGCTCACGCCTATAATCCCAGCACTTCAGGAGGCCGAGGCGGGCGGATCAAGAGGTCAGGAGTTCGAAACCAGCCTGACCAACATGGTGAAACCCCATCTCTACTAAAAATACAAAAATTAACTGGGCATGGTGGTGCAAGCCTGTAATCCCAGCTACTCAGGACACTGCAGCAAGAGAATCACCTGAATCCTGGAGGCAGAGGTTGCAGTGAGCTGAGACTACGCCACTGCACTCCAGCCCGAGCAACAGAGCAAGACTCCATCTAAAAAAAAAAAAAAAAAAAAAAAGAGAGAGAGAATAGAGATCAAATGTAACATAGCAGCTCTTAATTGATCAATGGTATAAAAGAGAGGAAAATGTTGTGGCCACAGATCACCACATTGAAGCAAAATAATTTTGTGGACAGCCTGACCACAGAAGGGAGATGCAGGAGATGAGAGCTGAGGAGAGAGGAGGAGGCAGGAAGGTCCATGTCAAGCCTGCCAGGGTGAGCTCTGGGGAGGTGTTGGTGACAGCACAATAGGCAGATCAGGTCTAGCTGGAAAGAACTGCCACCACGTGGGAGGGGTTAAGAGAGAAGAAGGGATTATTTTCATTCTTGATCAATAGGATACAGCCCTACAGAGTAACAGCATAGCTGTGAAATGTGTAAGAGAATCCCTCGCTCAGTCTGTGCAAGAGTGATGGAGCAACATACCTTGGGTGAAGTCTATGGCACGGAGCCCAGCTTCCTAGTTCACCATCAATGAGCCAGGTGTTTTGTTGGGTTGGTTGTTTTTGTGCCTGAGAAGGATCTACAGGTTGATCCCAATCCTTCAGATGGATGATTTTTCTTTTCTTTTTTTTTTTTTTTTGAGACGGAGTCTCACTCTGTCGCCCAGGCTGGAGTGCAGTGGCCAGATCTCAGCTCACTGCAACCTCTGCCTCCCGGGTTCACGCCATTCTCCTGCCTCAGCCTCCCGAGTAGCTGGGACTACAGGCGCCCGCCACCGCGCCCGGCTAGTTTTTTGTAATTTTTAGTAGAGACGGGGTTTCACCGTGTTAGCCAGGATGATCTTGATCTCCTGACCTCGTGATCCGCCCGTCTCGGCCTCCCAAAGTGCTGGGATTACAGGCTTGAGCCACCGCGCCCGGCCTTTTTCTTTTTTTTTTTAAGAGGAAGTCTCACTCTGTGGCCCAGGCTGGAGTGCAGTGGCGGATCTCGGCTCACTGCAAGCTCCGCCTCCCGGGTTCACGCCATTCTCGTGCCTCAGCCTCCCGAGTAGCTGGAACTACAGGCTCCCGCAACCGCACCCGGCTAATTTTTTGTATTTTTAGTAGAGACGGGGTTTCACCGTGGTCTCGATCTCCTGACCTTGTTATCCACCCGCCTCGGCCTCCCAAAGTGCTGGGATTACAGGCTTGAGCCACCGCGCCTGGCCTAATTTTTTGTATTTTTGATAGAGATGGGGTTTCACCGTTTTATCCAGGATGGTCTTGATCTCCTGACGTGATCCACCCACCTCGGCCTCCCAAAGTGCTGGGATTACAGGCGTGAGCCACTGCGCCCAGCCAGATGATTTGACTTCATCAAAATTGGAAAATTTGCACTTTAAAAGACATCATTTAAAAAGTCAAATAACAGCTGGGCGCGGTGGCTCACGCCTGTAATCCCAGCACTTTGGGAGGCGGGAGGATTACAAGGTCAAGAGATTGAGACCATCCTGGCCAACATGATGAAACTCGTCTCTATTAAAACTACAAAAATTAGCTGGGCGTGGTGGCGGGTGCCTGTAGTCTTAGCTACTCAGGAGGCTGAAGCAGGAGTATCGCTTGAACCCGGGAGGCAGAGGTTGCAGTGAGCCAAGATTGCACCACTGCACTCCAGCCTGGACAACATAGTGAGATTCCGTCTTAAAAAAAAAAAAAGAGAGAGAGAAAAAAAACAAGCCAGACAATGAATCATATAACTGATAAAGGACTTATATCCAGAATATGTTAAAGACTTTGAAAACTCAATAGTAAGACAAGAAATCCAATTTTATTTTATTTTATTCATTTTATTTTTAAAATTTCTTTTCCAAGCGATACTACAATGAATATTTTTAGTCATACATCCTGGAGTGCCTGTGTGGATATATCTGTACAAAAAAACTCTTCAAGGCTGGGTGCAGTGGCTCACCCCTGTAATTCCAGCACTTTGGGAGGCCGAGGCAGGCAGATCACGAGGTCAGGAGATCAAGACCATCCTGGCTAACATGGTGAAACCCTGTCTCTACTAAAAATACAAAAAAATTAGCTGGGCATGGTGGCAGGTGCCTGTAGTCCCAGCTACTTGGGAGGCTGAGGCAGGAGGATGGCGTAAACCCGGGAGGCGGAGGTTGCAGTGAGCGGAGGTTGGCCACTGCACTCCAGCCTGGGCAACAGAGCGAGAATCTGTCTCAAAAAAACAACAACAACAACAACAAAAAAAAACCTCTTTAGAGAGGAATGTCTGAATTAAAGGATATTTTAACAGATATTAATGCTTTACTAAATTTTTTTTTATTGACCATCAAAAAAGTTATGCCAATTTGTACTCCCATTACCAGTGTGTGTGATTATACATTTCCTACAAATCTTGCCAAATCCATATTTTTGTAATCCCCTTTACTTGTTGCCAATCTAATAGGTAAAAATAACAATATCCTGCTGTTTTAATTTACATTTTTAAAAATTTAGCTGTTATGTTCAAGGTTATAGGTTTGTTATACAGGTAAACTTGTATCATGGGTTTTTTGTTTGTTTGTTTGTTTGGTTGGTTGGTTGGTTGTTGTTGTCGTTTTGAGATGGAGTCTGGCTCTGTCACCCAGGCTGGAGTGGAGTGGCAGGATCTTGGCTCAGTGCAACCTCCGGGTCCCAGATTCAAGCAATTCTCCTGCCTCAGCCTCCCGAGTAGCTGGGATTACAGGTAGAGACAAGGTTTCACCATGTTGGCCAGGCTGGTCTCGAACTCCTGACCTCAGGTAATCTGCCTGCCTAAGCCTCCCAAAGTGCTGGGATTACAGGTGTGAGCCACCTCGCCATGGGGGCTTGTTGTACAGATAATTTAATCACCCAGGTACTAAGCCTAGTACCCATTTGTTATTTTTTCTGATCCTCTCCCTCCTCCAAGACTCCACTCTCTGATAGGGCCCAGTGTGTGTTGCTCACCTCCATATGTCCATGTGTTCTCGTCATTTAGCTCCCATTTACAAGTAAGAACATGGAGTATTTGGTTTTCTGTTCCTGTGTTAGTTTCCTAAGCATAATGGCCTCCAGCTCCATCCATGTTCCTGCAAAAGATATGATCTCATTTTTTTAACGGCTGCATAGTATTCCATAGTATATATGTACCATGTTTTCTTTATTCAGTCTACCATTGATGGACATTTAGGTTGATTCCATGTCTTTGCAATTGTGAATAGTGTTGCCATAAACATACGTGTGCATGTGTCTTTATCATAGAGTGATTTATATTGCTTTGGGTGTATGCCTAATGATAGGATTACTGGATGGGATGCGATTTCTATTTTAGATTTTTGAGGAATCATCACACTGCTTTCCACAATGATTGAACTAATTTACACTTTCAACAGCCATGCATAAGCATTTCTTTTTTTCTATTTACTCACCAGCATCTGTTATTTTTTTACTTTTCATTAATAGCCATCCTGACTGGTGTAAGATGGTATCTCATTGTGGTTTTGATTTGCATTTCCCTAATGATCAGTGATGCTGAGCTTTTCTTCATATGATTACATGTGTGTCTTCTTTTAAAAAGTGTCTGTTCATGTCCTTTGCCCACTTTTTAATGGGTTTGGGTTTTTTTTTTCTTGTAAATTTAAGTGTCTTATAGATGCTGGATATTAGACCTTTGTCAGACACATAATTTGCAAGAATTTTCTCCCATTCTGTTGTCTGTTCACTCTGTTGATAGTATCCTTGGCTGTGCAGAAGCTCTTTAATTTTATTAGATCCCATTTGTCAATTTTTGCTTTTGTCGCATTGCTTTTGGCATCTTTGTCATGAAATCTTTGCCCATTCCTACGCCCAGGACATGTTACCTAGGTTGTCTTTCAGATTTTTATAGTTTTGGGTTTTATGTTCAAGTGTTTAATCTATCTTGAGTTAATTTTTGTATATAGTGTAAGGAAGAGGTCTAGTTTCAATCTTCTGCTTATGACTAGCCAGTAATCCCAACACCATTTATTGAATAGGGAATCATTTCCCCCTTGTTTGTTTTTGTCAAGTTTATTGAAGATCAGATAGTTATAGGCTTGCGGTCTTATTTCTGGTCTTATTTCTATTCTTTTCTATTGGTCTATGTTTCTGTTTTTGTAACAGTACTATGCTGTTTTGATTACTATAGCCCTGTAGTATAGTTTGAAGATTGTTAACTTGATGCCTCCAGTTTTGTTCTTCTTATTTATTTATTTATTGGAGTGTGGTGGCGCAGTCTCAGTTCACTGCAACCTCCCAGGCCGGAGTGCAGTGGCATGATCTTGGTTCACTGCAACCTCCACCTCCCAGGTTCAAGCAATTCTCCTGCCTCGGCTTCCTGAGTAGCTAGGACTACAGGCGTGCACCACCACGCCCAGCTAATTTTTTATTTTTAGTAGAGACAAGGTTTCACCATGTTGGCCAGGCTGGTCTCGAACTCCTGACCTCAGGTGATCCACCCACCTTGGCCTCCCAAAGTGGTGGGATTACAGGAGTGAGCCCCCACACCCGACCCAGTTTTGTTCTTTTTGGTTAGGATTGCCTTGTCTATTTGGGCTCTTTTTTGGTTCCATACGAATTTTAAAATAGTTTTTTCTAGTGTTTTTTGTTGTTGTTGTTGTTGTTTGTTTGTTTGTTTTTTGAGAGAGTCTCACTCTGTCACCCAGGCTGGAGTGCAGTGGCACTATTTTGGCTCACTGCAACCTCTACTTCCTGGGTTCAAGCGATTCTCTTGTCTCAGCCTCCCAAGTAGCCAGGGCTACTAGTACATGCTACCATGCCTGGTTAGTTTTTTCTAGTTCTGCAAAGAATGTCAATGATAATTTAATAGGAATAGCATTGAATCTATAAATTGCTTTATACAGTATGGTCATTTTAAGGATATTGATTCTTCCTATCCATGAGCATGGAATATTTTTCTCTTTGTATCATCTCCGGTTTCTTTGAGCAGTGTTTTGTAGTTCTCCTTGTAGAGATTTTTCACCTCCCTGGTTAGCTGTATTCCTAGGTATTTTATATTTTTTTGTGGCAGTTGTGAATGGAATTGCATTTCTTATTTAGCTCTCAGCTTCACTGTTATTAGTGTATAGGAATGTTAGTGATTTTGCACATTTATTTTGTATCCTGAGACTTTGCTGAAGTTTTTGTTTGTTTGTTTTTTGCTTTTTTTTTTTTTAATCAGCTTAAGGAGCTTTTGGGCTGAGACTATGTAATTTTCTAGATATAGGATCATGTCATCTGCAAACAGGGATAATTTGACTTCCTGTCTTCCTATTTGGATGTCCTTTATTTCTTTCTCTTGCCTGATTGCCCTGGACAGAACTTCCAATACTATGTTGAATACAATTGGTGAGAGAGGGCATTCTTGTGCCAGTTTTCAGGGGGATTGCTTCCAGCTTTTGCCCATACAGTATGATGTTGGCTATGGGTTTGTCATAGATGGCTCTTATTATTTTGAGGTATGTTCCTTCAATACCTAGTGTATTGAGAGTTTTAACATGAATGGGTGTTGAATTTTATTGAAAGCCTTTTCTCCACCTATTGAGATAATCATGTGGTTTTTGTCTTTGGTTCTGTTTATGTGATGAATTGCATTTATTGATTTGAATAATATTGAACCAACCTTGCACAATGTGCTGCTGGATTCAGTTTGCCAGCATTTTGTTGAGAATTTTTGCGTCAATGTTCATCAAGGATAATGGCCTGAAGTTTTCTTTTTTTGTTGTGTCTCTGCTAGATTTTGGTATCAGGATGATGCTGGCCTCAAAGAATGAGTTAGGGAGGAGTCCCCCTCCTCAATTCTTTCTCTCTTTTTTTTCTTCTTGTGAGATGGAGTCTCCCTCTGTCACCCAGGCTGGAGTACAGTGGTGCAATCTCAGCTCACTGCAACCTCCACCTGCAGGGTTCAAGCAATTCTCCTGCCTCAGCCTCCCAAGTAGCTGGGATTACAGGCTCGTGCCACTATGCCCAGCTAATTTTTGTGTTTTTAGTAGAGACAGGGTTTCACCATGCTGGCCAGGCTGGTCTCGAACTCCTGACCTTGTGATCAGCCTGCCTCGGCCTCCTGAAGTGCCAGGATTACAGGTGTGAGCCACTGCACCTGGCCCTCAATTCTTCAGAATAGTTTCAGCAGGAATGGTACCAGCTCTTCTTTGTACAGCTGGTAGCATCTAGCTGTGAATTCATCTGGTCTGGGCTTTTTATGGTTGGTAGGCTATTCATTCCTGACTCAATTGCAGAGCTTGTTATTGGTCTGTTCAGGGATTCAGTTTCTTCCTGATTCAGTCTTGGGAAGCCGTATGTGTCCAGGAATTTATCCATTTCTTCTGGATTTTCTAGTTTATGTGCACGGAGGTGTTCATAATATTCTCTGATGATTATTTGTATTTCTGTGGGGTCAGGGGTAATATCCTCTTTGACATTTCTGATTGTGTTTGTTTGTTTTTTGAGACAAAGTCCCACTCTGTTGCCCAGGCTAGAGTGCAGTAGCATGACCTTGGCTCACTGCAACCTCCATCTCCCAGCTTCAAGTGATTCTCCTGCTTTAGCCTCCCACGTAGCTGGGATTACAGGCATGTGCCACCACAGCCAGCTAATTTTTGTATTTTTATAAGAGATGGGGTTTCACCACATTGGCCAGGCTGGTCTGAACTCCTGACCTCAAGTGATCCCCTGCTTCGGCCTCCCAAAGTGCTGGGATTACAGGCGTGAGTCACCATGCCTGACCCTGATTGTGTTTATTTGAATCTTCTCTGTTTTCTTCTTTATTAGTCTAGCTAGTGGTCTATTTTAATTTTTTCCCAAAAAAAAAGCTCCCGGATTCATTGATCTTTTGAGTGTTTTTCATGCCTCAATCTCATTCAGTTTAGCTCTGATTTTGGTTCTTTGTCTTCTGCTAGCTTTGGGATTGGTGGACTCTTGGTCTCTAGTTCTTTTAGCTGTGATGCTAGGTTGTCAAATTGAGATCTTTCTAACTTTTTGATATGGGCATTTAGTTCTTGTTTTTGTTGTTGTTGTTGTTGTTTGTTTGTTTGTTTTGAGATGGAGTCTCTCACTCTGTTGCCCAGGCTAGAGTGCAGTGCCGTAATCTCTGCTCACTGCAACCTCTGCCTGCCAGGTTCAAGTGATTCTCCTGCCTCAGCCTCCTGAGTAACTGGGACTACAGGCGCGCACCACCACGCCCCGTTAGTTTTTTGTATTTTTAGTAGAGACAGGGTTCACCATGTTGGTCAGGCTGGTCTTGAGCTCAACTGATCTGCCTGCCTCAGCCTCCCAAAGTGCTGGGATTATTAGCATAAGCCACCATGCTCAGCCTGATTAGTTCTATAAATTTAGTTCTATTAATTTAGTTCTATAGATTTCCCTTTTAACATTGCCTTATCTGTGTCTCAGAGATTCTGGTATGTTGAATCTTTGTTCTCATTAGTTTCAAAGAACTTCTTGATTTCTGCCTTGATTTCATTCTTTACCCAGAAGTCATTCAGGAGCAGGTTATTCAAATACCATGGAACTGCATGGTTTTGAGTGAATTTCTTAGCCTTGATTTATAATTCAATTGCACCATGGTCTAGAAATTGGTTATTATGATGTCAGTTCTTTTTTATTTCCTGAGGAATGTTTTACTTCTGATTATTTGATGATTTTAGAGTATGTGCCATGTGGCGGCAAGGAGAAGAATGTATATTCAGTTGGTTTTGCTGGAGAGTTCAGTAGACGTCTATCAACTCCATTTGGTCCAGTGCTGAGTTCAGATCCTAAATATCTTGATTAATTTTCTGTCTCAATGATCTGTCTAATATTGTCAGCAAGGTTTAAAGTCTCCCACTATTATTATGAGGAAGTTTAAGGCCATTTGAAGACCTCTAAGTACTTGTTTTATGAATCTGGGTGTTCCTGTGTTGGCTGCTTATATATTTAGGATAGTTAATCTCCTTGTTGAACTGAACCTTTTACCATCATGTAATGTCCTTCTTTGTCTTTTTTTTTTTTTTTTTTTTCCTGAAACGGAGTCTCGCTCTGTCGCCCAGGCTGGAGTGCAGTGGCCGGATCTCAGCTCACTGCAAGCTCCGCCTCCCGGGTTCACACCATTCTCCTGCCTCAGCCTCCCAAGTAGCTGGGACTACAGGTGCCCACCACCTCGCCCAGCTAGTTTTTTGTATTTTTTAGTAGAGACGGGGTTTCACTGTGTTAGCCAGGATGTTCTCGATCTTCTGACCTCGTGATCTGCCCTCCTTGGCCTCACAAAGTGCTGGGATTACAGGCTTGAGCCACCGTGCCCGGCCCCTTCTTTGTCTTTTTTATCTTTGTTGGCTTAAAGTCTATTTTGTCTGAAGCTAGGATTGCAACCCCTGCTTTTTTTCCGTTTTCCATTTGCTTGGTAGAGTTTTCTGCATCCTTTTATTTTAAGCCTATGCAAGTCATTACATGTGAGATGGGTCTCTTGAAGACAGCATGCCAATGAGTCTTGATTCTTTATCCAGCTTGCCATGCTGCACCTTTTAATTGGGACATTTGGCCCATTTACATTCAAGGTTAATATCTATATGTGTGGATTTGATTCTCTTATCATGATGTTAGCTGGTTATTTTGCAGACTTGTTTATGTGGTTCCTTTATAGTGTCACTGGTCTATGTACTTCAGTGTGTTTTTGTAGTGGCTGGTAATGGTCTTTCCTTTCCATATTCAGTGCTTCCTACAGGAGCTCTTGTAAGGCAGGTCTGGTGGTAACAAATTCCCTCAGCATTTGTATGTCTGAAAAGGTGTCCAAAAAGGATCTTATTTTTCCTTTGCTTATGAAGCTTAGTTTGGCAAAATATGAAATTCTGGGTTGGAATTTCTTTTCTTTAAGAATGTTGAATATTGGTCCCCAGTCTCCTCTGGCTTATAAGGTTTCTGCTGAGAGGTCTGCTGTTAATCTGATAGGCTTCCCCTTGTAGGTAACCTGGCCTTTCTCTTTACCTGCCTTTAACATTTTTTCTTTCATTCCAGCCTTAAAGAATCTGATGATTATGGGTGTTCGGGATGAACTTCTTGTGAAGTGTCTTACTGGAGTTTTCTGCATTTCCTAAATTTGAATGTTGGCCTCTCTAGCTGGGTTGGGGAAGTTCTCATGAATGATATCTTGAAATATGTTTTCCAAGTTGGTTCTATTCTCCCCATCTCTTTCAGGGATAACAATGAATCATAGATTTGGTCTCTTTTACATAATCTTACATAAGATTACGTAAACTAAACCTAAACATGAGGGTTAGTTCATTCCTTTTCATTCCCTTTTCTCTATTCTTGTCTGACTATCTTATTTCAGAAAGCCAGTCTTCAAGCTCTGAGATTCTTTCCTCTGCTTGGTCTATTCTGCTATTAATACTTGTGATTGCATTATGAAATTCTTGTATTATGTTTTTCAGTTCTATTGGATTGGCTATTTTCTTTTCTATACTGGCTATTTTTTCTGTCAACTCCTGCATTGTTTTATCATGATTTTTAGCTTTCTTGGATTGGGTTTCAACATATTCCTGCAGCTCAATGATCTTCATTCTTGTCCATATTCTGAATTCTATTTCTGACATTTCAGCCATCTCAGCCTTCTTTAGAACGCTTGCTGAAGAGGGGATGCAGTCGTTTGGAGGAAAGAAAGTACTCTGGCTTTCTGAGCTGTCTTGCACTAATTCTTTCTCATATTTGTGGCCGCATCTTCATTCAATCTTTGAAGTTGCTGACCTTTGTATATATTTTTTTCTTTTATCCTATTTGATGACCCTGAGGATTTGACTGTGGTATAAGGTGGATTCCACTGACTGGTTTTGTTTCTGGAAGATTTTAGGGGTCCAGCACTCAGCCCTCAACTCCTGGACTGTATGCTGTAACTCTAGGGGACTTGTATTGGGCCCTGACTTTGTTCTCTGACTCCTCAAGGTTAGGAATCCACTGCACTGTAAGGGGGTGGAGTGAGGTGCTCCTGGACTGCTGGTCACTACACTCTGATGGATGGTGTCAGCCAAAGCATTTAGTAGTGCAGTGACAGCAGATCCATCCTCATTTGCACATGCCAGTGGCAGTGGTAGTGGCAGCTGTAGCAAAGAGCTAGCAGGTGGCAGGGTGTCTGCCTCACCACAGTGGTGGAGGCAACAAAGCTGGGGATGTGCAGGGGTCCTCTGCTGGTGACTCTGCATGTGATCGTGCTGGAGGTGGTGTTGGCTTGGGGGCAGAGTGCTGGCAGGTGCAGGTCTGGGTACCTTCTCTGTGCCCCACAAACAGGAGTGGTCACCTAGGGTGAAGGGTGGGATGCTGACAGGGGCTGGGCTGGCCGGCTCTGTGTTCGCCAAGGCTCCATCTGCAATGGTGATCGGTGAGGGAATGGGGGTGGTTGCATTCCCACACTGGCAGGTCAAGGAATGCAAAACCCACCCAGGCAGACGCGTGCCAACAAAGTGATGTGTGGAGCTGCTATGGACCCCGGGGAAGCTGCAGTTTGGGGAGGGAGTGTGTGGGCTTGTGTGTGGCTGTAGGGGCCACCCCTCTGGAGCTCTCCACCAGTCACACACAGTCCACCAGTGCAGAAGCTATGGTGTGGGACCCCAGGGCACCTGAAGCTGACTTGCAAGCAGACATAGCCAGGCTGGGGCCCGTCAGTGCCAGCAGACCAAGGGGTGCTCAGGTCCAACTGGCCCTGTCTGGTGGACAAGACCACCCTGCAGAATTCAGGTCCATCAGTTCCCCTAGGGCAGAAGTCTCTTATGGGAGCAAGTTCAATCTAGGGGGATTGACATCCCTGGCTGTGCTCTGCTACAGATGCTCCCACATGAAATCTTCTGGGCTCCACATCCGCTGGTGTGCTGCCCCTATCACTTCCCTAAGCAGCTCTCCCTGCCAAATTGAGTGTCTGTTGTGGTCCAGGGGTCTCTTCCTGACAGGGTTCCAGAGGCCAATGGTGAGAGTGGATTGCTCCTTGCCAGTTCAACTCTCCCATTCCCCCGGAGCTCTTGGGGGCCAGGAAGGAGCCCAGGTGTGCTTAGCCTTGTGTAGGGTTCCCAGCTTTCTCCTGCTTCAGCCCAGCTTTTGTATTTTCCTCCACCCACTCAGTGCCTTCCCTCACAGTAAGGGTTTTCAATTGCTATTATTGAGTGTCACAAAACATGACAAACGTCCATTGGTATCCTCTCCTTCAGGACCCTGTTTAGGGTCACAAACTTGGGATGTTGACCCAGTTTAAATGTTCTAGGCTTAAAAAATAGAGGGACAAAGGCAATGTCAAGGGCAGGAAATACTTTGTGTGTAGATCTGCTCTTATCCCCCAAACACACAAAAGCAAGCTTTGCATACTAGCCCCCAGCAGCAAAATTGCTAGTCATTGCTTTGCCTCTTCCTTTTCCACATGAGCCTTCCAGATCTTCTAGCTACCCCTCACCTGAAATATATACGGGGCACCAGAACCAGGCTCTCCAGTCTGTCCTGTTCACCACTGCAATCTTGTCACTCAGGCCACGGTGCAGTGGCACAGTAACAGCTCACTGTAGCCTCAAACTCTTAGGCTCAAGTGATCCTCACACTTCAGCCTCCCAAGTAGCTGGGACTTCAGGAATGCACCCCTACTCCCAGCTAATTTTTAAATTTTTTGTAGAGATAGTGTCTCCCTAAGTTGCCCAGGCTAGTTTTGAACTCCTGGGTCTTGAACTCCTGGGCTCAAGCAATCCCCCCACCTCAGCCGCACAGAATGCTGGGATTACAGGCATGAGCCTCCATGCCCAGCCTCACACATGTCGCTTCTGGCTCAAAAAAGATTTCAGTGGCCACTCATTGTCCATATCAACCAAACTTTTTTTTTTTTTTTTTGAGACGGAGTTTCGCTCTTGTTGCCCAGGCTGGAGTGCAATGGCATGATCTTGGCTCACCGCAACCTACGCCTCCCAGGTTCAAGTGATTCTCCTGCCTCAGCCTTCCGAGTAGCTGGGATTACAGGCATGCACCACCAAGCCCAGCTAATTTTGTATTTTTAGTAGAGACGGAGTTTCACCATGTTAGTCAGGCTGGTCTTGAACTCCTGACCTCAAGTGATCCACCCACCTTGGCCTCCCAGGTGGGATTACAGGCATGAGCCACTGTGCCCGGCCCAACCAAACTCTTTAGCTTGATTTTCAGGAACTTTATAGTCTGGACACAACTCGTGCTGGCTTGGAATGCATCTCAACTATATTTCCCTGTATTCCTTTCCTTGTATGTTTCCCATTAGGAAGGGCCCTGAGGAAGATTCTTGGGAGATTTGAAGGGCACAAGGGAAGCAGCAGCCAAGCCTGAAATTTCTTTCCCTTGGATCTTCCTTTAGCTTCTCCAACTCTTAGGACAGGTTTAAGTGTTCAGTTCTTTGACAAAGGGCCCCAGCTTCTGCAGAACAGCCTTGACACCAAGATCAGAGACAAGAAAAACTGACACATCTTTTAGTTAGTTCATCCTTGTAGGTTTCTCTCATCCAAGAGAATTCAGGATTTCACTGGCCTCTGAGGAAACTCATAAGATGAACCATTTCTGTTTTATTCCTAAATAAGTGGAGATTTTAAAGTTCAGGCAAGAGTCAAGCCATCACAGTTTCTCACTAACCACACCATTGTCATTATATCCCTCCAGGGTACATGCTTCTGAGAACCACAGGACAGATACTGAGACCTATGTACAGGCAGTGGAGGAAACAAGAGGCAGGCTTGCTGGGATCTTAAAGTTGAGAAAGCTTCAAATGGTGATGGCAAATCACTGAGGCTCCAGTAATATTTAGTGTTTTCATTTCACAATGAAAGAAAGATTAAATAAGGTGTAGTAATTTTTATGCTAAAAGTTTATAAACGTATGCAAAAGTAGACTGAATGGTTTCCTATCCATGTACCCATCACCTGACTTCTACAATTATCAACTCAAGGCCAGCCTCATCTCATCTATACCGCAGTCATTCCCCATGAGCTGCTTTTTTTTTTTTTTTTTTTTGAGACAGGGTCTTGCTCTGTTGCCCAGGCTAGAGTGCAGTGGCTTGATCACAGCTCACTACTGCCTCAACTTTCTGGACTCAAGTGATCCTCCCACTCCAGCCTCCCAAAGTGCTGGGATTACAGGTGTGAGTCGCTGCACCCAGTCAACCTGCATAATTTTGATGCAAATCTCAGATATCATAACATTTGATTTGTAGTATTTCAGGATATGTCTCTAAAAGAAGGTGGCTCTAGGGGGAGAACTTACAATACTGTTAACTCACCTACAAAATTAAGAATAATTCCTGAGGTCGGGCGTGGTGGCTCTTGCCTGTAATCCCAGCACTTTGGGAGGCGCAGGTGGGCGGATCAGGAGGTCAGGAGATCAACACCATCCTGGCTAACACTGTGAAACCCGGTCTCTGCTAAAAATATAAAAAATTAGCTGGGCGTGGTGGCGGGCGCCTGTAGTCCCAGCTACTTGGGAGGCTGAGGCAGGAGAATGGCATGAACCTGGGAGGTGGAGCTTGCAGTGAGCCGAGATCGCACCAGACAGAGCGAGACTCAAAAAAAAAAAAAAAAAAGAATAATTCCTGAATGTCTTCAAATATCTAGTTTGTGTTTACATTTCCCTGGATGTTTTATACATTTTTTAAGAACATAAACTTTATTTAGCAAGTTAATTGATTCAGGTTTATGTTTCTGATTTCCTAGTAAATTATCAACTGCTTGAGCCGTGGGACTATTTTGTTTATGCCTCCTTCTGAGTGCTTTGCCCCCATATGTATGCCCAGACTTCACAGCAAAGGTAATTAATTAAACGTATAATAAAATAGCTCTTTAATAAGGTTTTACGTAACTACACATTCACAAATTAGGAAAAATTATCACACTACCTGTTCAGATTTTGATACTGAAAACAAGGATAATATAGATCCTTAATTTCTTGAATTAAATAGGAATGAAAATGGCACATGTAGTATAATTAGGTAATTGCAAATCTGAAAACTCTGGCTATTAAAAATCTCTCATGTGGCTATCCTAATTTCTGACTACTTGAGAAACTGATTTTCCAAAGAGTGATGTACTCTGTCAGTTTGGACACAATATCAAGCATCACCAAAGAAAAGTAGCAGAACATTTCTTTTAGGAGAAAGATGCATTTTATAAATTGTAATAAAAAAATTGAAGATTTGCCTTGGATTAACTCAAGATAAATAACTTCAAATATCTACACATGATGGATGTTCCCTTTTGTACCTCCCTCTACCTGTTTCTCTTGTCCATTTCTCCTCCAATCCTAGTTCCTTATTAGAGTGGACAAATATGGGTTTGTAGGATAAAAAAAACAGAGGGTCAGGCACAATGGCTCATTCCTGAAATCCCAGCAATTTGGGAGGCCGAGGCGGGTGGATCACTTGAGCCCAGGCATTCGGGACCAGCCTGGGCAATGAGGCAAAACCCTATCTCCACAAAAAATGCAAAAAATAGCCGGGTTTGGTGGTGCACACCTGTAATAGTCACAATTACTAGGGAGGCTAAGGTGGGAGGATCGCTAACCCCAGGAGGCAGAGGTTGCAGTGAACCATGATCACACCACTGCACTCCAGCCTGGGTGACAGAGACCCTGTCCCCCCCCAAGAAAAGGTAAAATGAAGTAAAATATAATTTTCTCTCATTAAATCTTACTTCTCTTTTTGCTTAAAATACTATACTATACTATAATAATACTATAACTTTTTTTTTTTGAGACAGAGTCTCGCTCTGTTGCCAAGGCTGGAGTGCAGTGGCGCGATCTCGGCTCACCAATCTAAGCTCACTGCAAGCTCCAGTCTCCTGCCTCATCCTCCCGAGTAGCTGGGACTACAGGCGCCCGCCACCACGCCCGGCTAATTTTTTGTATTTTTTAGTAGAGATGGGGTTTCACTGTATTAGCCAGGATGGTCTCGATCTCCTAACCTTGTCATCTGTCCACCTCGGCCTCCCAAAGTGCTGGGATGGTGTGAGCCACTGCACCCAGTCTTTTATTATTATTTTTTTTTGAGATGTAGTTTCACTCTTGTTGCCCAGGCTGGAGTGCAATGGTATCTCAGCTCATTGCCACCTCCACCTCCTGGCTTCAAGTTATTCTCCTGCCTCAGCCTCCCCAGTAGCTGGGATTACAGGTGCACACCACCACACCCTGCTAATTTTTGTATTTTTGGTGAGACTGGGTTTCACCATGTTGGTCAGGCTGGTCTCAAACTCCTGACCTCAGGTGATCTACTTTCCTCAGCTTCCCAAAGTGCTGGGATTACAGGTGTGAGCCGCCACACCCAGCCACTGTAAAATATTTAATAACATGTCCTTACACATTTAGGCCTTTACTATATATTTTCTGAATATATTTGAAAATCATTCATTCATTAAATTCAACAAGTATTTATTGAAGACCTACTTCATCCAATGAGTATTTTTCCTAACTTAGAAAAGGGCCAAATTATTTCTTAAATTATGAAATATAACAAGTATACATAAAAGTGCAAAAAGTAGGCCAGGCACCTTGGCTCATGCCTGTAATCCCAGCACTTTGGGAGGCTGAGGCAGGTGGACCACCTGAGGTCAGGAGTTCGAGAGCAGCCTGGCCAACATGGTGAAACCCCATCTCTTTTAAAAATACCCAAAATCAGCCGGGCGTAGTGGCAGGTGCCTGTAACCCCAGCTACTCAGGAGACAGAGATTGGAGAATCACTTGAACCTGGGAGGCGGAAGTTACAGTGAGCTGAGATTGCGCCATTGCACTCCAGCCTGGGCAACAAGAGCGAAACTCCATCTCAAAAAAAAAAAAAGCAAAAACCCAAGTGTGCAGCTTAACAGATTGTTGTGAAATTACCCACTGTGTAGTCACCTTCCTACCTAGGTCAAGACACAGAACATCACCAGCTTCCCAGAGCACCAACACTTGCATTCTGAACGCTACCCCTCCCAGCCCTCCAGTGGTCACCAGGACACAGGCTGATGTTCCAGGATACTTAGGAACCTCCAGGACCCCGGCTTGTATGGGCCCCTTCCAAGTCCCTAGTCATTTGATTTTTGTAAAATTTCAAAAGTAAACATTCTACCACATTTGGCTAAGACTGCCGTGTACTTTCAAAACTATTTTTGTATATGTCATTTCACACTCTTTTTCTTAAATAAGTTCTCTCCAAATTGTATAAGCTTCAGGACCTGCAAAACCTGGATCTGCCTCTGGAATTACTTTCCTGTTAAGTATTCTTTGCTTCTAGAGGGATTACACAATCTGAAACTTCATTTTCCAACATGAAGTGTTCCAACAATTTCCACGGGCGCTAACCCTCGACTGATCACTTTGCTACTTGGAGAGAGGAGCTGACTTACCTTTCATGGGGCCTGGAAAGTAATTGGTGGTTGGGTTTCCCAGCAGTGGACCACCAGAGCTGGGCGATACCTCAGCTTGCCTTGCTTCTTTGTTTGTATTTTCCTCATCTCCCCCTTCCCGCTGTGCACCTGTCCCATCCTTTCTGTGTAATTAATTGAGGAAGGCAAAGAGTAGTAGTCTCTGTAGAAACCTGTTTGGAGGCTTTGTAGTTTCCACAGCATGTTAGATGACATGGAATCTCAGATACTACTCTGGATTTAATTTGACAACAATGAAATACTCAATGGTGTTTTGAAAGCAAAGGACCTGCCAGGTGTGGCGGCTCACGCCTGTAATCCCAGCACTTTGAGAGGCCAAGGTGGAAGGATCATGAGGTCAAGAGATCGAGACCATCCTGCCCAATGTTGTGAAACCCTGTCTCTGCTAAAAATACAAAGATTAGCCGGGTGTGGGGGTGAGTGTCTGTAGTCCCAGCTAGTCGGAAGGCTGAGGCAGGAGAATCACTTGAACCCGGGAGGCGGAAGTTGCAGTGACCTGAGATCGCACCACTGTACGCCAGCCTGGGGGACAGAGTGAGACTATGTCTCAAAAAAACAAAAACAAACAAAAAACAGAAAGCAAAGGACTCCTGGGGAAAGTGTCCAAGGGAGAGAAGGGAATTCTCATATGTAAATTAATTCTTATGAAAACCCCAGAAGTAAGTAATAGTGTTATGGGAAAGGGGTCTCAATCCAGTCCCCAAGAGAGGGTTCTTGGATCTCACGCAAGAAAGAATTCAGGACGAATCTATAAAGTGAAAGCAAGTTTATTAAGAAAGTAAAGAAACAAAAGAACCACTACTCCATAGGCAGAGCAGCCTTGGCTTGCTTCTTTGTGAGGGTGACCCATGGAGGGGCAGCAAGACTGGTGAATCATCTTCCCAGCTAGTTCCTCCAAGGCAGAGCTGCCGACCAAGGCCAGCTTGGTCAGGCACACGGAATATTTACCATGAATCTAAGAGTTGGCCAAAATTTCAAAATCAGGAGATTTCATGCAAAAAGTTGGAAGTTGTGACCGCCCTGAGCCCACATTCCCGCCTAGCCTGGCACTAGCTGGGTGGGGCTGAGGAGCAGCTGCTCTCCAACGTCCAAAGCTCACCAAACCTCTCCTCCCCTTTACCCCATGCTGCCTCACTCACTGCTGTCTGTGTGCTTGTCCCTTTCCCATTTGCATTTGCAAAGCCTGTTCTAACCTAACGCGGTTTCCGTAGTGATCTTTAAACATTAAATTTGAAGCTAACAAGGAACAGGTTCCCCCAAAATACCCCAAGATGACTTTCTTGCCAATAGTCCCTGAACTCTTTACAAAGGGGCTAGCAAGGCACCTCCCCAAGTGGAGTTAAACTATGTAAATGTACACAAAACAAATAAGATTAGAAATATTCAAAGGTTCATCTCCAGTGAAATAACTTTCCAGCCAGAAGCAGTAAGAAGCAGCTAAGCCTAACTAACTACAGATCTGATCTGTGGTTCTTGATTTTTCATATGTATAAAAATCTCTCTGGACGTCTTGCTGAGCCTCACCTGCAAGATTCTGATGCCAGAGATGTAGGGTGGGGCTGAGAGTTTGCATTTCTAATAACTTCCCAGGTAGTGCTGCTGCTGCTGGCCCTGGACCACCTGTTGAACATCACTGATGCATGTCACTCAAAATGCAGTCCTCAGGCTGCGTGTGGTGGCTCATACTTGTAATCCTAGCATTTTGGGAGGCCGAGATGGGCGGATTACCTGAGGTCGGGAGTTCAAGACCAGACTGACCAACGTGGAGAAACCCTGTCTCTACTAAAAATACAAAATCAGCTGGGGATGGTGGCACATGCTTGTAATCCCAGCTACTTGGGGGGCTGAGGCAGGAGAATCAGTTGAACCTGGGAGGCGGAGGTTGCAGTGAGCCAAGACCATGCCATTGCCCTCCAACCTGGGCAACAAGAGCAAAACTCCATCTCAAAATAAAATAAACGCAGTCCTCGGGCTGCAAGCCTGGCAGCTTGTTAGAAATGGAGACTCTCTCATCCCTTCTCCACACCAGTGGAATTGGTGGCTGCAGGTGGTTAGTAGGAATGTTACATTTTGAGATGCACTAGACCAACTCATTGTTCCCAAACTTTCCTGGTCAGAACAACTTGGAGCATTTGTTAAGTATACAGAATGCCAGGCCTTTCCCTTAGAGATTCTAATTCAGAAATCTACTTTTGGCAAGCACTCCAGGTGATTCCTGTCATCAAACAATTTTAGGGAAAACAGGCTAATGGTATTAATACATCTAAAGAAAGAATATGTCAACAAAATGGAGATGAGCAAGTGAAGGAGAAAAATGGGAACTCTGCAGGGAGAGAACTCCTAGCGTGTATCTTCAACCTGTAGCCCCCATATGCATGCATTCCTTTTGTGGAGAGACATGTATCAAATTGTCATATCCTCTGCAGAACAAAACCATGTGCCATCTTCCTTTTATTCGGGTCCCTGCTCATCAAGGAACCTCATCATTATAATTTGGCTTCCATCCTCTTTTCACTCAGGAGAAACACACAAATCAGATCAATATAAATATTCTGATTTGAGCGAGAGGTACATTTCTCGCTGTGAATCAAGAAGTCATAAAAAGGCCAGGCACAATGGCTCACGCCTGTAATCTCAACACTTTGGGAGTCCGAGGTGGGAGGATCGCTTGAGACCCAGAGTTCAAGACCAGCCTGGGCAAAAAAGTGAGACTACAAAAATAATAAATAAATAAAAAACAGCTGGGCATGGTAGTGCATGCCTGTGGTTTCAGCTACTTGTGGGGCTGACGTGCGAGGGCCACTTGAGCCCAGGAGGCTGAGGCTGATGTAAGCTGTCATGATGACCATTGCACTCTAGCCTGGGTGACAGAGCAAGATCCTGTCTAAAAAAGATAAATATAAAAAAGAAGAAATCATAACTAAAGTGTTGATACATTATACTGTTTGTTTTATTAGTGTATCTAAGAAATCAAGTCACTTTGTTTTAACAGCAATGTGAAATTTCTGTTTGAGGAAGAGACAAATATTTCTGCTCATAAAGGAGTTTCCTAAATGTGGATTCCACTGTGCAGTTTTTAACTTCTTTAAACATTCACTTAAGCAAGTCAGATTTTTTTTTGGAAAGGAGAATTACATTAGCAAATAATAAAAATGTGCAAAAAATACAAGAATAAAAACATCTGAAAAAGCAGGGTTGATGATAAGAGTTTCTAAACTGGTATATTCTTTCAGTGTTCATAAATGTAATATTGCCCTTGGTGAGTCACATCTTTCTCATTAATCCATCTCCCTGATGTTCTAGGAGGAGGGTGAAATTTTGTCCTTGTGTATATAAGACGTAAACTGTCACAGACCCCACCTCCTAAGTACATTTCTCCAAATTTCAGAAACTTCCAAAGCCCTTTCATGAAATGCAAACCTCTGAACGTTGGCCCGCACTGCCTGTTCCTCTATTCACCACTTAATCCCAGAATTTTCATCTGCGAAGTTAACAAATTCCTCAGCAATGTTGAAACACATTATTCCTATTAAGGTTTCAAGTGATTAGTCTTCTTCTGTAAGTTAAGCAATCAGAGGATCAGTGAGTCTGAAGAAATGTTTTAATATAAACTCCCATTCTAAATAGATTTTTATTATTATTTTTTTTTTTTGGCTGAGTTTCGCTCTGTCGCTCAGTGGCGCGATCATGGCTCACCGCAGCCTCAAACTCCTAAGTTCAGCCAATCCTCCCACTTCAGCTTCCCAAGTAGCTGACACCACAGGTGCCTGCCACTATGCTCAGTTAATTTTTTAAATTATTTGTAGGGATAGGGTCTCCCTACCAGGCTGGTCTTTAACTCCTGAACTCCTGGGGTCAAGCAATCCCCCTGCCTCCTCCTTCCAAAATTCTGGGATTACAGGCGTGAGCCACTGCTCCTAGCCTGGTGGTTTCACCTTCTTATCATTTGTGTGTTCACTGGAGTAGCACTTTTAACTGCCTGCTTTCAATAATGGAAAAAAACCATAATGCTTTTATGACATAGTTGGTAATGATAAAGGAATAACTGGGAAGAGGGAGAAGCCCCAAATTACCCTGTTTTTGTTAGTGGATTTTTGTTTCTGGGGGAGGCTGGTTTTGGAATAAGAATTATTTCTAATCTAATCTAACAGTTTAGCAAAATGGTAATGAGGGGTGGTATACATACAGAGAATGACATCAGCCATTCTTAGCAGGGAGGGAGTTGACGTCTGTGCTGTGGCTTGGAGGTGGCAGAGGAGAGTGCACACTTCACTTGGAACTCGCTGCAGGAGACTGAGCCAGTTAGAGGCACCAAGGCATTCTGAGTCCCCAGGGATCCAGCAAATGCGAGACAAATGTCAGGGTGACAAGGTAATCATCGGTATCAGGGCTATAATCTCCTAAAGGCCCAGGCACCCCTTGGTCCAGAAGGAATGGTGTCCCCAGGGACATTCCCAGGGGTTGGGGGAGGATGGGCAAGAGTGTTTCCACTCAGCCTGTGGCAGAGAGCTGACAGCTGTGGGCAGGGCCTCTTGGGATGCCCTATACTCCCAGTCTGGTGGGGAAAAACTACTAACCTCTAGGGGCAGCACCCTGGGGTCAGCCCTCAGGGATCAGTGTTTTATTAGCAGGAGGAGACTGGTACCCTACAGTTCTCTGCACTAAGCAAGGAGCAAAGCATCTGGGGACAGCCATCTCTTCTACCACACAGTTTAAATCACATTTTCCTCTTCCGGGGTATTTTGAAGTCTAGTGTGAAAATCTAGAAGTGTGTGTTTTTTTTTTTTTGAGACAAAGTCTTGCTCTGTCACCCAGGCTGGAGTGCAGTGGCATAACCTAGGCTCACGGCAACCTCTGCCTCCCAGGCTCAAGCAGTTCTCCTGCCTCAGCCTCCCAAGTAGCTGGGACTACAGGCGCATGCCACCATGCCTGGCTAATTTTTGTATCTTTTTTTAGTAGAGACAGGATTTCACCATATCAGCCAGGTTGGTCTCGAACTCCTGACCTCAGGTGAAATGCCCACCTTGGCCTCCCAAAGTGCTGGAATTACAGACATGAGCCAACACTCCCTGCCTAGAAGTGCTTTTTTGAGATCTTCTGATGAAAGATGTAATAGAGGTGCAAACATTACTGTCAACACTGTAAATACTTTCATGACAACAGCAGAAGAGCCCCGGCTAGGCAGGGCACAGATGCACATTTCACCTTCTAATATTCTTAAGAGGACTAGTTGAGGGTTAACAGTAAGTGTGCAGGAGTGAGAAGTCGATTGTGGAGGAGGAAAAGGGGGAAAGAGTTCAGCTAAATGAAAGACCGCCCTACTTGGCTGCCCAGCAGCAGGTATGATGCCTGCCCACACTGAGGCGCAAGCCAGACACAGGCTTCCTCTCCAGCACCAGCTACAAACATGTGACAACTGATGGTGGCAGGTGGAGCAAGTCCAGACCCAGCCTTCATGCAAGTGAGTTGTTCCAAGTTGACCCTGCCTTCATGCAAATGGGTGGGCCGCTGTCCCACCAGCACACAGCTCTAGCTACTGACGGAGGCTTCCCCCACAGTCCGGCAGCAACACAGTCTGTCAGTGGTTGACAGGTTCCTGGGTCACACTGGAGCAGGCTACAGCTGGGGAAGGGAGGGGAGAGAGGGGTCAGGGTGATGCATGTCCAAGCAGGATTTTTCACCATCCTAGGACCTGGGATTTTTCCTGGCAAGAGTAACCAGCTAGGCTGAATTTACGGCAGTTTCTGAATTGCTCCCTAGCAAGAACCAGAGTTGGCAATAACTACCAGGCAAGTATAAATGATTTTCCAGGTACAATGCTAAAGGCAACCTCTACATTTTCTCCTTTAATCTCCAAAACAAGCATGTGAGGTAGTGCTGCCACCTCAGATTTTACAAATAAAGCTCAGAGAGGTTAAATGACTTGCCCAAGGCAATACAGCTAATAAGTGACAAAGCTAGGGTCTGAATGCAAGAATTTTAACTGCTGTATTTCAACTACAATGCTATGTGTTCTCCCCTGTGATCAAAAAGCAATCATTGGGGTTCTTAAATGTTGTTCTTCTCTTGGTTATTAAATATCTGAGCCACGCTGCTATCAAAGAGAAGGTAGTTAGCTGCTTTTTTCCAACCAATGACTGTTTTGGGCCATGCCTGCAATGGGTCTTATCCAAGGGAGAAGTACTTTTAAGTCACGATGTGCACCATAGTCTGTTTTCCCCACCCTGACCTGTACTTTTTCTTTTTCTTTCTGAGACAGGGTCTCACTCTGTTGTCCAGGCTGGAGTGCAGTGACATGTGATCATAGAGCAAGGTAACCTCGAACTTCTGGGCTCGAGCAATCCTCCCACCCCAGCCTCCCAAGTAGCTGGGACTACAGGGATGCGCCACCATGCCTAATTTTTCAATTTTTTGTAGAGACATGGGGCAGGCAGTGTGGGGTTGGTCTCCAACTCCTGGTGTCAAGTGATCCTCCAGACTCTGCCTCCCAAAGTGCTGGGATTATAGGCTTGAGCCGCTGCAGCCAGCCTGGCCCACATACCTGGTGTCTGGGACTGTCTCCAGCCTCTCTCCACTTTCCAGCCTGTACTCCAGACTGTGGACATTATACAACTTGAAAAACTTAAGTTGGTTGAAAATCTCCAGCAGCTCCTCACTGCCTCCAGAATGAAGTCCTCTGGGACAAGAGAAGGCCTTTTACTGCTAGACAGCTGCATCCCTTGCTTGCCCTTCTCTGCCTAGTGGCCTGAGCCATCCACTCTGTGCCCCGAACATGTTGCATGCCTTCATGCCTTACCGTTCTAGACCTTCCCAGTCCCTCTGCCTGCAACAGCCTGGACTCACCACCTTTCGCCATCTGGCAAATGGCTATCCTCCAAAGCCCAGTTCAAACATCACTGCCTCTCCCTCAGCTTCCTGACCCAAAGCAGAATTTAGTACCTCACTCACCTGACCGCACATGGCACCTAGTAGACAGGTATATTATACCACTTATTGTCAATTACATTACTTTTTTTTTTTGAGATGGAGCCTCACTCCATTGCCCAGGCTGGAGTGCAGTGGCACTATCTTGACTCGCTGCCATCTCTGCCTCCAGCATTCAAGCAATTCTCCTGCCTCAGCCCTCTGCGTAGCTGGGACCACAGGCATGTGCCACCATGCCCGACTAATTTTAGTAATTTTAGTAAGGATGGGGTTTCACCATGTTGGCCAGGCTGGTCTCGAACTCCTGACCTCAGGTGATCCACCTGCCTCGGTCTCCCAAAGTGCTGGGATTACAGATGTGAGCCACCACGCCTGGACTATATTACATTTTTCTATGCAGCTGGATCCTGTTTCCCATTAGATAGGGCAAGGGCAGAGATCATTTATTACCATCTTTGTTTCCAGAGGCCCTAGTATACAGCAAATGCTCTGTAAGTGTCTGTAGCATAAACAGATGCATTCACGTGCAAAACAACTCTGCTCACACAGCACCAGAACTGGCAAAGATCCTAAAGAAAGAATTCTACCAATATGTGGGTAATTGGGCTGGCTGGCTTCGAATTCCTTCAATACACATATCTCCAACACAGTCACTTAACAATGCAACAGTGAACTCAACCATGTTCCACTGAAGGATACAAACAGCATTCTCCAAAAGGGGGCAAACAGCAATGTGAAATTTCCATCACATCATCTTTGCTTTTCCCTCTTTTTTTTTGTAGACAGAGTCTCACTCTGTTATCAGGCTGGAGTGCAGTGGCACGATCTCAGCTCACTGCAACCTCCAACTCCCTGGTTCAAGCAATTCTCCTGCCTTAGCTTCCCGAGTAGCTGGGATTACAGGCACGCACCATCATACCCAGCTAATCTTTGTATTTTCAGTAGAGACGGGTTTCACCATGTTTTGCCAGGATGGTTTCGATCTCTTGACCTCATGATCTGTCCACCTCGGCCTCCCAAAGTGCTGGGATTATAAGCATGAGTCACTGTGCCGGCCGCTTTTCTGTCTTTTAAACAGAGAAAATTTTGTTTGGAAAGGGGAAAAGGCTCCCTTGCTAAAACCGTAACTTCTGACATTGTCATGGTCTGTTTTGCACTGCTAAAACAGAATATCACAGACTGGATAATTTATGAAGAAATTTGTTTCTTACAGTTATGAAGTCTGGGAAGTTCAAGATCAAGGGGCCAGTGTCTGCTGAGGGGCTTTTTCCTGTGTCATAACATGGTGTAGGGCATCACATGGCAAGAGGGCAAGAGCGAGCCAGCTCAGGTCTCTCTTTCTCTTTTAAAGCCACCAGTCCCTTCATGGGGGCCCCACCCTGATGACCATATCCGATCCTCCAATCCTAATTACTTCCCGAAGGTCCTACCTCTAATCAACGTATGAACTTGGGGATTAAGTTTTTAACACGTGAAATATAGGGCACACATTCTCATCATAGCAGACATGATTATGTTTTACTTTCCCAATTATAGGCATCTTAAAGTACGGAGACCATCTTTTATATTTCTCTATATTTTCCACAACACTTAGCATAGTCTTATGTATTCAACAAGAACTCAATTCAACAAATATTTAACACTTCAATGAATATATAAAAATGCAAAGGGCTGCACATCTGTTAGTAAAAGTAACACAGAATCTAGACAAAAGTAAACTGAATGGTTTTTCTTCATAATGAAAAAAGTATTTCTAAAAAAAAGTATTCAGCAGGCTCAGGCTTTTAATTCTTATCTTTTTCTGTAAAATTATGCTTTTCAAATTTACCATTTATATTAATATATTTTAGCATGTAATAGATATAAAATACATATATTTTTATAAGCTTAGAAAGTACAATAAAGGCAGAGGCAATCTAGATAGAAACTTTCCAATCACAAACACTAGAAACAATATCCATGTCTTTCCTTATTTATATTTATGCATTTGTTTTGAGATGGAGTCTCACTTTGTCACCCAGGTTGAAGTGCAGTGGTGCGGTCTTGACTTACCTCAACCTCTGCCTCCCAGGTTCAAGCGATTCTCCCACAGCCTCCCAAATAGCTGGGACTACAGGTGTACACCACCATACCCGGATTATTTTTTGTAGAGATGGGGTTTCACTATATTGGCCAGGCTGGTCTTGAACTCCTGAACTCAAGTGGCCCACCCGCCTCAGCCTCCCTAAGTGCTGGGATTATAGATGTAAGCCACTGTGCCCGGCTAATATCCATGTCTTTTAAACCACCTAGTAAGTTACTTTTTGGCCAGACAAAACCTTAGTTGTTGAACTCCAGGGTATCTCTGAAACATGTTACTGCCCATTTTCTTCATAACAGCAACTGGAAAGTAATTCATTTAATTAAATGTCCTTTTCTCTTCCTCCCTTCCTAAAAGAGACTACAGTGTATAAAATTTGAGGCAGAAATAAACATTGGTTTCCAATAAAAAGAATAATTCAACTTTGTGTGAAATATTTTGAGATAATTTATTATATTTGTGATCCAAATGCATGATTCTCAAATATGAAAGGCATTCAGCACAAGCATACAATCATTTAGTAAAACTGCTTTTTATGAGACCCCAAGAAAAGCAGGAGGCACTTTCTCTTTTTGGTGGAGACAGAAGACACTACTTAATTGGCCATTTCCTTGCTGGAGTTTATTCTGATTCCCTTTTGTCTGACTCTTCCTCCTCAAACTCCACTAAAGGAGTGTGTCTGTCGGCCTGAGCACCTTCTCTGTAGAACACTTTCTTTATTGTGCCATCCTTTGGCGCCTTTATGGTATGCTGCAGAGACACAAGATGGGACAAAAGACAGCTGCAATACTAATGAGGACAGTATACACCAAGTCAAGAAAGGGAGACCAAAAATGAAAACTGTAGCCAACTCTGATGTTTTGTCGTCTCTCAGTGCTTTCCAACACTTTGTTGTTGTTGTTTTTATTTTTAACATCATAGCACACAGGGAGAACGGTAACAAGTTGAGAGGAATTAACACTAGGACACAGCAGTGACCATTCAACGATATGACTGGGAAGCTCTGGTGTAGCTCTCAGTTCTCAACTTGAGCTTCATGTTAGAATTGCACCTAGGAAGCTTTCAACAGGTTTTGTTTTTTTTTTGTTGTTGTTGTTTGTTTTTTTAAATTGAGACAGAGTCTTGCTCTGTCACCCAGGATGGAGTGCAAGATCTCAGCTCACTGCAACCTCTGCCTCCCAGGTTCAAGCAATCCTCCTGCCTCAGCCTCCCGAGTAGCTGGGATTACAGGCATGCACCATCATGCCCAGCTAATTTTTGTATTTTTAATAGAGATGGGGTCTCACCATGTTGGCCAAGCTGGTTGTGAACTCCTAACCTCAAATGATCCACCTGCCTCGGCCTCCCAAAGTGCTGGGATTACAGGCATGAGCCACTGTGCCTGGCCTTTCAAAAGTATTGATCCTAGGGCTTTATCCTGGAGATCGCAATTCAATGGGTCTGGGGAAGCAGTTTTTAAGATCTCCCCAGGTGATTGTACACATGCTCCTTGACTTACGATGGGGTCAGGTCCAGATAAATTCAATGTAAGTTGAGGAGTATATTCAACGTGTATGGTTTTACACTATTGTCAAGCTGAAAAATCCTTAATTGAACCACTGTAAGTTAAGGACTGTCTGCAACATTCAGCCAGGGCTAAGAATCACTGACCTACCATTTGAACCAGCTAAAAACCTAAACAGCTAATTTAATTTGATTCAGGTTTTCACTTTGAAACTGATGCCTGGTATCCTTGATTCGGCCTTAGAAAACACCAACAGTTAACATTCCGTTGGGTTACTACCTGATTCCAAGCTACTGATAATTTCATTAATTTCAGAATCAGAAATGACAGGTACAATTTCACAAAATTAAAATAAAAATCTTTTTATAAGAAGGATAGTTTGGTTTTGTTTCCTACAATTAATGCTTTGTCAATTCATTGCTCTTCATATTTAAGGTGGTATTAACTTACAAAATAAGGCAAAAGAACAATTAGGTCTGATTGCTCCCAAAGTCCTCTTAGCAACTGAACTCATAATTTCCTTACCTCCATCTTCATGGCGATCATAACCATGAGGGAATCTCCCGCTTTCACTTTGTCTCCAGCTTTGACAAACACCTTGAGATTCAGTGCGACAGGTTAATATTTGAAAACACAGAGGTCCTAGATACGTTAATCTGCTTCCATTTTACTGTCTATATGTACTCACAACATGTTGTAAACCACGAATATACACAATAATACATTAATTAAAAGAAAAAAAAAAAACCACCAACACAGAGGTCCTTTGTGGTCCATAGAGTTGCTATATAAACTTACAGGCAGAAGTAGAGTCTATGTGGTTGTGCTATCTGCCAAATGTACTGGTCGAATCAGAGGCCTACAGCCCAAATGTACTGGTTAAATCAGAGGCCTGCAGGTCAATCTGGCATTGCTGGCACTGTCGTCGATGGGTAGCACTGCTTAGTCCCGTCCCCACCCCCAAAACCACTTAGTTTTGCTTGAATCACATGAATATACTCCATATATTTTGATATCCTTCCATTTTTTTCAAGAATGTAGAAACAAGACACATTGCCTACTGTAGGGAAGGACTAATATACTTAAATGTCTTCACCAGACAGGGAAGAGGGATGAGGGTCTTGACTGGTTTTCTTGTTTTGGGGTTGTCTAGGGCCAAGTATAGTAAGTGTGTCTTAAGTCTTCAGAGCCCTGTGAAAACAACCTTCATGCAACAGAATTCAACTTATTAGCGACCCCAGAAAGCGATTTCTGTTTTCCTTTGTATACATATGAGTGGACTCATAGATCCTGTGTGGTCTCACTTTCATTGTGGTTAACATGGCTACTAAGTGGGAGACTAACAGAGTTGTGCAGAGATGCCTACACTATGAGAGGCCGTGGGAATGAAATCCAATGAGCTAACGGCAGATCCAGGTCTCCTAGCTCATACCCACTTGGGATAAATATTTCCAAAGGAGAATGGTGGCTGAAATCACCCATGCTATTTAAGTAGTTATTTTCTTCTTCTTCTTTCTTTTTTTTGTTCCAAGCATATCCAGTTGAGTTTTTATGACTTAAATGGATTTGAGGAGACTCTACTGTATTCAAGTATATAAAAGGAGACTACGGATACTGATCTATCACCAGTTGATGTTATATCAATACGTGCTACGGTCTAAATGTCTATATCCCTCCCAGAATTCATTTGTTGAAATCCTGACCTCCAGGATGATCGTATTTGGAGGTGGGGCCTTTAGCAGGTGATTAGGTCATGAGGGATCTGACCTCATGAATGACATTAGTGCCCTTATGAAAGAGGCCTGAAGAGAGGTCCCTTGTCCTTTCCACCACGTGAGGACACAGAGAAAAAATGGCTGTTTATGAAATCGGTAAGTAGACTCTCACCAGACACCGAATCTGCTGGTGCTTTGATGGATTTCCCAGCCTCTAGCATCGTGAGAAATAAACTTCTATTGTTTAGAAGTTACCCAGTCTATGGTATTCTGTTCTAGCAGCCCGAACTGACTCAGACAGTATGGACTGCAAATGTGAATTATACACTGCATTTAACACGAAACCATATCGTTCTTCACCGATACCAGCCTTTTACATTAACACAGATGCAACTATGTACACTAAAGAAAATGTCACTATTTCATGAAAAATTTGTTGCTATTAAATTTAACATTCAAAACCAGCTTTTTGGAATAATGCTTAATGAATGCCCAGTTTTAATCATAAAAAGACAATTTACATTATTTGTACTTTGATGCAAATGCCTGCCTTCAAAAACAGCAGTCTTTTTCATAAATGAGGTAAATGGGTATTTTCAGAGAGGACTATATAAAACATTTGAATCTGTAATAGATCCTCGTTTTTGTGAAGTGGATGCTTGCCAATGGGCAAGGTTAAGAAAGGGAAAAGGCCATAAAGGACAAAGTTCAACAAAGCCACGTATTAAAACTTACTGAACATCACTCTACAGATGCTATGTAATTACCTTTTCAATGGTTCCAGTCATAGGAGCTAGGGGGCCTCCCTGAGTTCCTTCGGAGCTCACAGAAGATAAGTATTTGGGCACTGGAATGTCAATCTCAATACTTCCTTCCTAGAAACAGAAAACAAACTGAAAATGGAATCAAGATCCTATCACTATATTTTTACTAACATACCTGAGGTAATTGTTCCCCACTATTTGTTAAATATTAGTCATCATGGCTGGGCGCAGTGGCTTACGCTTGTAATCCCAGCACTTTGGGAGGCCAAGGCAGGCAGATGGCTTGAGCCCAGGAGTTCGAGATGAGCCTGGGCAACATAGCAAAACCTCATCTCTACAAAAAATACTAAAATCAGCCCAGTGTGGTGGTACGCACCTATAGTCCCAGCTATTCGGGAGCTGAGGCAGGAGGATCACTTGAACCTGGGAGGTAGAGGCTGTAGTGAGCTGAGACTACGCCACTGCACTCCAGCCTGGGTGACAGAGACTCTGACTCACACACACACACACAAAATTAGTCACCATTAATACCAGGGTTCTACTCTAGCTTTATGACCTTGAGCAAATTATTAAACCCCTCTCAGCCTTGGTTTCCAATTGTAAAGAGGTAACGGTATACATGCCTCACAGTATATTAAAAGATTTAGGCCAGGTGCTGTGGCTCACGCCTGTAATCCCAGCACTTTGGGAGGCCAAGGCGGGTGGATCACGAGGTCAGGAGATCGAGACTATCCTGGCTAACATGGTGAAACCCCGTCTCTACTAAAAAATACAAAAAATTAGCCGGGCGTGGTGGCAGGCGCCCGTAGTCCCAGCTACTTGGGAGGCCAAGGTAGGAGAATGGAGTGAACCCGGGAGGTGGAGCTTGCAGTGAGCCGAGATTGCGCCACTGCACTCCAGCCTGGGTGACAGAGTGAGACTCCATCTCAAAAAATAAAATAAAAATAAAGCATTAACTGTAGACCATAAGTAGCCACTGTGTGGAAGCCATTTTCAGTAGCACCGCCATTCTCAGACGCTCAGTATGCTAGAAACTGGTTTTAACACACATATATTATGTCATTAGTCATCACAACAACTCTATGAGGAAGGTATTGTTAATATTTTTTAGAGGCAGGGTCTTGCTCTGCCACCCAGGCTGGAATACAGTGGCACAATCATAGCTCACTGCAACCTTGAACTCCTAAGCCTATTAATCCTCCTGCATTAGCCTCCTGGGTAGCTAGGATTACAGGCACACACCACCATGCCTGGCTAATGTTTAAAATTTTTTGTAGAGATGGGGTCTCACTATGTTACCCAGACTGGTCTCAAACTCCTGGTCTCAAGCAATCTGCTTGCCGTGGCCTCCCAAAGTGTTGGGACTACAGGCACAAGCCACTGCACCTATTATTATTACTGTTACTGCTGCTATTATTACTGTTTATAGATAGGAGAACTAAAGCCCAGAGAGTTTAACAGCCAAGGTCACACAGCTGTTAAGTGGCAAGGCCAGGATTTGAACCAAAGCAGCTTCACATTTTAGAACTTGTGCTCTTCACCATTCCATCATACTGCCTCTATCATCATATTACTACAGTACAATTGGCTATGGAAAGGAATGCCTGGCAAAGTGGGATCATCCTCAACTCCATACATAGTAGTTTACTTACTAGACTACCAAAGGAATCTCATCACAAAGCCTGTGAGGCCACAGCATATTTGATAATGCATTATCCTCCTCTGCCCAGGCAGAAGGTTACAGACTCACTGGCCAGCAGGCTCCTAACCAAAACCATGCAAAGCCTGCCTCGGCTCTGACTGTCCAGAGACCACCACTAATGCCATCCACCTTCCTACTGTCCACCTTCCCCACAAGGAACATCTGGTCCACAGACTCCTCTCAGTGGTCACCTCCTCCAAAATCACCAGGATTCCAGTTGTCACGGTGATGGTGGGTGGGGGAAAAGTGTTCAGACATCAAAGCCCTGAGACAATACCACCCACTGAGCAGGGAGATACTCTTTGACAAAGAAAATGTAAGGATTTGTTTCAGAATTCAGGAAGAAAATGGAAATGTCTCTATCAATGAGCATCTGTGTGAACGAGAGAAGTGAATGGGAAACTAGAGAGGGCAGCAATTCAGCAAAGAAACACAGAATGGCGAGGGAAACTGAGGGAAAAGGGTCACAGCAATGGTCGAAGGAAGCTGGATCTTTCTAATCTCTTTCAGTGAAATGTCTCAGGTCAAACAGTTTTTTTCCATGCCCCAGGAGTGATATTATAAAGAAGAGACATTACCTTGGAAAATAGGTAAATAGTGTTTTCCAGGATAATCAGCTTAGCTTTACTAGCAACTCCATTAACAGAACATTTCAGGTAAGTGCAGTCTTCCTCGCTGTAAAGATCGCCAAGGACCTGGAAAGTTTTATCTTCAATCTGAAAAAAATGGAAAATAAGATCTTTAAAATAAATGAACAACCCTACAGAATTAATAAGATCAGAATCAATTCTTCACTATTGGTGGTTTTAAAACATAAAATATGTCTTAAACATATATATATATTTTAAAAAGTCATGGAACTTTCCCCCTATTCCTAACCAAGATACTTCATATAGAAATGACAGGAAGATAATTAAAAGGGGAAAAAAAGTTATATAACTTATCCATAATGCTATAGATTAAGGTTCATGTAAATATATAAAGATAGCACTAAAAATATGAAACAAAAACACAAATCAAGGTATGCAAAATTATTAAAATTCATTTGCATATATTACTTTTGTAATACAAAATTATTTCTGCGTATTTGAAGTCAAATTTAGTTTTCCTGTGCCAAAGTCAGTCACCAAAAAGAAAGCCAGAACCACATAATTAGACGATATTCTTTTATCAACACGTAGGCCCAATTCATGGGTTTCAGTTATGATTTAAGAACATAAATTAGCTGGAGATTGGCCATAATTTTCTCACTTTAAGAGACCATATGCCAAAGAACAAAGTTCACAATGTTTCAAGGAAGCTGATAAAAGGACATGGAACCTTTCTGTTTTAAAATTTCCCTTAGGTAAAAATTCCATTTAAATCTTCTCTCTATAGTCTTCATTTCAATTCCCACAATGCTAGTATAGAAGTTAAATGGCTATTCTTTTCAAATATATTACGTAGACTAAGGTGAAATAGGTCATACTGCAATATTTATACATTGGTTCTCATCTATCCTAAGTTAAATATGACATTTTACTATGCTTTGTAACCTACTAAAACAGCCATTTGAATGTTTGTGGAATTCTTAGGACAAAGGTTAGACTGGAAACTGTTTTGTTTAAAGATTCATGAAAACACATTTTAAAATTGTGAATGTAGTTCCATGAGCAGATTAGAACAAATTGGCAATCTACTTTACCAGCTACCATGGGATAAGAAATCATCTCAAACCAAAGGCATTAATATGAATTATAGCCCTTTTACGCAAGTAGGCAGACTTTCCATGGTTTTTCTGAAACTCAGAGAAAGAAAATCAATGTGTCTCAAAGTGTTGGGAGGTCTAATACATATCACTGACAAATCTATTCTGCAGGATTTGATATCTCTTAGCTCATATTAAAAATGAGTTATTCTATTTCCTGAAGTTGTACCTTACTATAGGAATTTGATTGAATTCCCACTTTTTAAAAACCATTTAAGCATTCCATTTAGCCAATGTAACAGTCTTCTTCTAATTGAGGATTACCATGAACTTTACACTAGAGGTTCTCAAAATATGACCTGTGTGTTCCTTGGGGTCCCTAATACCCTTTTAGGGCATCCACAAAGTCATAACAAGACTAAGAAGGCCAGGCGTGATGGCTCAGGCCCATAATCCCAGCACTTTGGGAGGTGGAGGTGGGCGGATCACCTGAGAGGCCGGGAGTTCGAGACCAGCCTGACCAATATGGTGAAACCCCGTCTGTACTGAAAACACAAAACTAGCCAGGCATGGTGGTGCATGCCTGTTATCCCAGTTACTTTGGAGGCTAAGGCAGGAGAATCACTTGAACCCGGGAGGCAGGGGTGGTGGTGAGCTGAGATCACGCCATTGCACTCCAGCCTGGGCAACAAGAGCATAACTCCATCTCAAAAAAAAAAAAAAAAAAAAAAAAGATTAAGGTATTGTTTTTAATAACCTCATTCTCTCGTAAGTACACAATGGAATTTTCGAGAGGCTACTGAACGTGTGATAATGTTATCACTGTTATCACTGTGATGACTAATGGAATGTGTACTTGTGATTAGGTTTTAAATTTTTTTCAATTTATCCTACAACTCAACAACAACGATAAAACAACCAGATTAAGAAATTGGCAGAGGACTCGAATACAGATTTTTCTAACAAGATACACAAATAGCCCATAAGTACATGAAAAGATGCTCAACATCATTAGTCATTATGGAAATGCAAGTCAAAGTCACGGTGAGATACTACTACCTCACATTCATTAGTATTGCTATTATAAAACAAAAAACTAAAACCCCAGAAAATAATAAGTGGTAGCAAGGATGTGAAGAGACTGGAGCCACTGTGTACTGTTGATGGGACTGCAAACTGCTGCAGCTGCGATGGAAAACACTATGGCAGTTTCTCAAAGAATCAGAATCACCATATGATCTAGCAATTCCACTACTGGATATATACCCAAAAGGACAAAAAACAGGGTCTTAAAGAAGTATTTGTACACCCCTGTTCATAGCAGCATTATTCACAATAGCCAAAAGCTAGAAACAACCCGAATGTTCATTAATGGCTGAATGGATAATCAATATGTGGTATATACATACAACAGAGTATTTTTCAGCCTTAAAAAAAAAAAACCAGGAAATTCTCACATATGCTACACCATGGAAGATACCTTGAAGATACTGTGCTAAGTGAAATAAGCCAGTTACAAAATAACAAATACCACATTATTCCGCTTTTATCAGGTACCTAGAGTAGTCAAATTCATAGAGACAGAGAGTAGAATTGTGGTTCTCAGGGGATGGGGGGAAAAGGATGGAGTGTTACTGTTTAATCAGTGAGTACAGAATTTTAGTTTCACAAGAAGAAAGAAGGTCTGGATATGGATGGTTGTGATGGTTACATAACAACTTGAATGCACTGAATGCAAATAGTTAAAATGGTAAATTCTATATTATGTGTATTTCACCACAATTAAAAAATAATAATAAATTAGTTCTTCTCAGTTAAATTGTCTAAATGGTAAATATCAAGAGATATAATTAACACAAACAGAAGTGCTCTGGTGGGTATTTTAAAGAGTGTACAGGGTTCCTGAGACAACAAATTTGAGAGAACTGCTGCTTTTGATGTAAACACATGCACATACTTTAGGGGCTTGTGAATGTCTGATTCGAGCTTTTGCTTTTTGCCAAGTTTTTATTCTTAAAGGAATAACAGCCCAACTGAGTAAACAATCAGTTAGAAACTGTATGGGGGTAATTTCCCCAAATTGGGTCTGAAATAAAAGCATAAGATATTCTCATAACTACAGTCATAATAGTCAAAGGCTTAAGAGAAACCACAGAGTAAAAAAAATACCCTATTCAGTATAAAAGAGGTCAGATTCAGCTCTGCACTGTAGAACAAAACCAGTAAGGCTTACCTGCATGCTATAAGACCCATCATGGTTATACGTTACAGCTATGGCTACATCTTTACAGAAAAAGGGAAAAAAATGAAGAAAAATTAGAAAACATTCATTTATTTAATAACTGAGATATAACGAATCTTACTCTCAACCTGAAGACAACCAACTATTCAAAGGAAAGTCAACATCTTTGAACTTCTTGGAAATATGTTGTTACAAAAGCATCTGTCAAATTAGTACCAATAAAGATGACTTTCAAACTTTTCTTTTTTAAAATGGAATTTCAGGGGTTTTATTTTCATTTTTATTTATTTTTTAAGACAGAGTCTCACTCTGGCTGGAGTGCAGTGGTGCAATCACGGCTTACTGCAGCCTTAACTTCCTGGGGTCAGGTGATCCTCCTCACCTCAGCCTCCCAAGTAGCTGGGACTACAGGTGTGCCACTACGCCTGGCTAATTTTTTGATTTTTTTTAGAGATGAGGTTTCACCATGTGCCCAGGCTGCTCTTGAACTCCTGGACTCAAGTGATCCATCCGCCTGGGCCTCCCAAAGTGCTGGAATTACAGGCATGAGTCACCACATCCAGCCTTGAGTTTTAGATATTTTAAGGCTGTCAAATATTTTACATATTTTTCCCTCAACAAAAAGGCTGCAGTATTATAATTTTAAAAATGCAGGCCAGGTGCGGTGGCTCACACCTGTAATCCCAGCACTTTGGGAGGCCGAGGTGGGCGGAGCACGAGATCAGGTGTTTAAGACCAGCCTGACCAACATGGTGAAACCCCATCTCTACTAAAAATACAAAAATGAGCCAGACATGGTGGCACGCGCCTGTAATCCCAGCTACTCAGGAGGCTGAGGCAGGAGAATAGCTTGAACCTGTGAGGCGGAGGCTGCAGTAATCCAAGATCGCACCACTGCATTCCAGCCTGGGCGACAGAGCGAGACTCCATCTCAAGAAAAAAAAAAAAAAAGCAATGAATTGGTAAAGAGAAGTGTTTGGTTGAGAATGGCATCTGCCACCTGATCACCTCTGTCATCCTGACTCACTAAATCTCTGAGCCTTGATTTTTCTGAGTCATTAAATGGGTATAAAATGTAATAATTATTAAATAAATGTGAAAATGCTTTATAAATGGTAAGACTACACACACCTAATAAATTATTCATGTTACAGGCCCATCTCACTTTACTGCACTCTGCAGACACTATGTTTTTTACATACTGAGTTTGTGGCAACACCATGTCAAGCATATTTTTCCATCAGCATGTGTTCACTTTGTGTCTCTAGGTCACATTCTTATAATTCTTACAATATTTAAAACTTAAATTATTATATCTGTTATGGTGATCTGTGATCTCTGATATTACTACTATGTAATAGTTTTACGGTGCCTCAATCTGTGCCCATGTAAGATAGAGAACTTCCTCAATCAACACTGTGTGTGTTCTTACTGCTCCACTGACCAGCCATCCCCCTGCCTCACTCCCTCTCTATGGGTCTCCCTATTCCCCGCGACACTACAATATTGAAATCAGACTAATTAATAACCCTACAATGGCCTGTAAGTGGTCAAATGAAGAGTTACATGTCTCTCACTTTAAGTCAAAAGCTTGAAGTGATTAAGCTTAGCGAGGAAAGAACGTCAAAAGCTGAGATAAGCCAAAAGTTAGGCTTCCGATGCCAAACCACCAACTTGTGAATGCAAAGAAAAGTTCTTGAAGGAAGTTAAAAGTGCTACTCCAGTGAACACATGAATGATAAAAAGGTGAAATAGCTGGGCTGGGAGCAGTGACTCATGCCTGTAATCCCAGTGCTTTGGGAGGCCAAAGCAGGACTGCTTGAGCCTGGGAGTTTGAGACCAACCTAGGAAACATAGCAAGACCCCATCTCTAAAATAATAATAATGATAATAATAAATACTGTGAAACAGCCTTGTTGCTGATATGGAGAAAGTTTTAGTGGTCTGGATAGAAGATCAAACCAGCCACAACATTCCCTTAAGCCAAAGTCAATCCAGAGCAAGGCCCTAACTCTCTTCAATTCAATTAAGGCCAAGAGAAGTGAGGAAGCTGCAGAAAAAACACTTGAAGCTAGCAGAGGCTGGTTCATGAGGTTCAAGATAAAGCAGAAAGTGCTGATGGAGGAGCTGCAGCAAGTTACCAGGAGATCTAGCTAAGATAATTGACAAATGTAGCTACAAAAAACAACAGACTTTTAATGGAGACAAAACAGTCTTCTATTGGAAGAATATGTCATCTAGGACTTTGATAGCTGGAGAGGAGAAGTCAATACCTGGTTTCAAAGCTTCAAAGGACAGGCTGACTCTCTTGCTAGGGGTTAATGCAGCCAGTGACTTTAAGTTGAATTAAATGCTCATTTACCATTCTGAAAATCGTAGGGCCTTTAAGAATGATGCTAAATCAACCTATGCCCTACAAATGGAACAACAAAGCCTGGATGACAGCACTTCTGTTTACATCATGGTTTACTGAATATTTTAAGCCCACTGTTGAGACCTACTCAATAGTGCTCAGATAAAAAAGATTCCTTTCAAAATATTATCACTCAGTGACAATGCACATAGTCACCACCCAACAGCTCTGATGGAGATATACAAGGAGATTAATGTTTTCATGCCTGCCAACACAACATCCTTTTTGCAGCCCATGGATCAAGGAGTAATTTCAACTTTCAAATCTTGTTAAGAAATATATTTTGTAAGGCAATAGCTGCCATAGACTGTGAGTCTTCTGATGGATCTGGGCAAAGTAAATTGAAAACCTTCTAGATGCCATTAAGAACATTTGTGATTCATGGGAGGAGGTCGGATTATCAACATTAACAAGTTTGCAAGACGTTAATGACTCATGGATGACTTTTAGGAGTTTGAAACTTTAGTGGAGGAAGTAACTGCAGATGTGGTAGAAAGAGGAAGGGACCTAGGATTAGAAGTGGAGCCTGAAGATGTGACCGAATTGCTACATCTCAACAATAATGCATACTGCAGAGAAATCTTTCATGAAAGGAAGTCACCTGAAGCAGCAAACCTACTTGGTGTCTTATTTTACAAAATCTGCTACAGTCACCCCAAACTTCAGCAACCACCACTCTAAATCAATCACAGTAATCAACACTAAGGCAAGACCCTTCGCCAGCAACAAGATTACAACTCACTGGAGGCTTAGATAATCATTAGCATTTTTTTTAGCCATAAAACATTTCTTAATTAAGGTATATACTTTGTTTTTTTTAGACATAATGTTATTGGCACACAATAAACTAAAGTATAATATAAACATAACTTTTATATGCATGAGGAAACCAAAAACTTTGACTCACTTTGTAGCAGTGGTCTGGAACCAAACCTGCAATAACTCCAGAGTATGCCTAGATTACATGAGTATGGAATTGGTTGACTATCTGAGGAGATGAAAATCTAAAGTTTTGTGGAGTAGAGTATAGAGGTCAAAATCAATTTGTCTGCTTTTGATACTTCAGTACTCATTTTGATGCTGCCAGCTCACATCTGTTTCCAGCCCCGACGTTCCTTCTCCAGGTGACCTCTCATTATTATTATCATTACCAGCTGGATGCTCCACTGATGACTTAAGATGAACACGGTGGGGCCAACCAATCTTCTCCCTCTACCTTCTTCTCCTCCAGACCTGTGAGCTCCCTGACTGGCACCCCGATGCTCCTTGTCATCCAGGCTTAAAACCTGTCATCCTTGCCTCCTCCTCCTTTGTTTTCCACATGCAACATGCTTGCCTCGTCCTCTTTGCTTTCCACATGCAACAGTTTACACTGCTGGGTTCTGTGAAACATGGCCTCTAATAGCAAAGTAAGAATAGCTTGCAAGTCTTGAATACTTAAAATAGTTGGTCATTCTCACTGAGGTCACTGAAAGTTGCTTCTGCTTTAGACTCATAAATGCTTCTGGCATCTTATTTTTTTTTCCTGTTTAAAAATTTTTATTTTATAAACAGGGACAGTTACTACAATGCTACCAAATTCTTCCCTGTCCTATGCATCTCTTCCGTCCATTCCTACTGCTCTACCCTGCCTCGGGCCCCACTGCTTCAGGCCTGGCTGAATCTGAGGAGGTCCTCTGGGGTGTTCCTGTTTCTCATCTCAATACTCAGAGCTGATGTCCTGACCCCATTCCAAATACTTCACCTGATATTGGAGGCCCCAACCTCTTAGTCTTATTTCCTACCATTCTCCTCCATGGACGGCCTGATACTCCACCCAAATGGGAAAGTGGGACAATTAACATTCCCTAGGCCGTGCACGGTGGCTCACACCTGTAATCCCAGTACTTTGGGAGGCCGAGGTGGGAGGATCGCCTGAGGTCAGGAATTGGAGACCAGCCTGGCCAACATGGTGAAACCCAATCTCTACTAAAAACACAAATATTAGCTGGGCATGGTGGCATTCACCTGTAGTCCCAGCTACTTAGGAGACTGAGGCAGGAGAATCGCTTGAACGCGGGAGGCAGAGATTGCAGTAAGCTGAGATCACACCACTGCACTCCTGCCTGGGCGACAGAGTGGGCCTCTGTCTCAGAAAAAAAAAAAAACAAAAAACCACACACACACAAAAACATTCCCCATGTATGCCCCCAGCTTTCCCTGCACTGTGGCTCTATGCTCACACTTCTCTTTTACTACACTGCTGGTGCCCTGCCACAGCACAGAAACCTCACTGCCCATTCACATCAGGCTCACTGTCCTTGGGAAGAGTCAGCCTGGGCAGAGTAAATTCTCCCTCCTCTGAACATTTAGCCTTCTGCATACAAAACACCCACTATGATTCTCCTCTCATCCTGGTTTATAAAGAGTGATTTTCCTCTCTATCAGTTGTTTCAGAAAAATTATCAAAATTAAAATGTTCACAAAAGTCAAATACTAAAGTACGAGAACTCCAGGGCCTGCACTCTTGACCACTATGCTCTCCATCTTCTCAACATACACACTTCCAAATGGCAAATTCCTTAACAGAAAAAAAGCAGGGACAAAGACATTTCCTTCTCTTCTCCACATCACTTGGCATATCTATTTTATCAAAAACTTTGTACTGAATGTATGAATGAATAAAACTTCTCCACCCTATATCATGTTGACAGGCTTTAACTCTTCTTATCAGAAAGTGCCTCCAATTACACCACAGCCATTTTCTTTGAATTTATAAAATATGACATGTATTTAACTGGCACGAATGCCAACAGATCACAGTAAAGACACTACCAAAAAAAACTCCTACCCTAGATATCTCTTGTCACCTACAAGAGAACCTTAAATATCCTCTTACACATTTAATAAGGTATGCAAGTATGGGTATGGAATTGGTTGACTATCTGAGGAGATGAAAGTCTAAAGTTTTGTGGAGTAGAGTATAGAGGTCAAAATCAATTTGTTCGTTCAGCACATGGATCCTGGAGTGTGGGTTCAAATCCCAGCTCCACCAATTACTTTTAGTGTGACTTTTTGGAAAATTACTCATCTCTCTCAGCCTTGACCTTGGCTTAGAGAGATTAGTAATTGATAAAGTTCACACTAATAATAACACCAATCTCATCGGCCAGTTCTGAAAATACAAATGAAATAATCTTTGGAAAATGTTTAATACAGTAACTGACATATATCAAATACTCAATAAATTTTAGCCATTATTATCATTGAGATTGGGCCGGGTTCTGTGAAACATGGCCTCTAGTAGCAAAGTAAGAATAGCTTGCAAGCCTTGAATACTTAAAATAGTTGGTCATTCTCACTGACTTCACTAGAAGTTGCTTCTGCTTTTGACTCATAAATGCTTCTGGTATCTTTTTTTTTTTTTTTTTTTTTTTTTTGAGATGGGAGTCCTGCTCTTCTGGTATCTTATTTTTTTTTTTCCCCCTTTTTAAAAATTTTTATTTTATAAATAGGGGCAGGATCTCACTATGTCACCTAGGCTGATCTCGAACTCCTGCCCTCAAGCAATCCTCCCACCTTGGCCTCCCAAAGTGCTGAGATTACAGGTGTGAGCCACTGTGGCCGGCCTGGTCTCTTAAGCTTCCTATTTCATGCATTCTATTTAATTGTGGTCATGGCTTATTAGCATTTTTTTGGAGACTTAGCAATATAACATTTTCTGAAAGCTGTTACATACACACTTGGATTATTTTCATAGAATATTGCCAAAAGGATGTAGTGAACAGCAATCATGTTGGCTTTTCAATTATGTACTCATTTTTTAATGAAAATATTTTTTAATTCCAAAAAACACAGCATACTTCCAATCAGTGCTTGCTGCTTTAGTGAAGAGCCATGCCAAATAACACAGTTGGCTTATATGAATTACAATCACATATTAATTCTTCTGTTTAATTCAGGTTGAAGAAGCCAGTGAAACTTTACCGCTTTTGATACTTGTATTTAGCATATAGGAGTCTAGAGTAAGATACTTCCAGATTTGGGGGGCTGTATTTCTTAGGATGAAATGAGCATAAATGGATGGGTTACCCATTTGCAGAATGCTACTATATAAAGGATGTTTGCAAATTTTCGTTATAAAGGCTTGACAATATGCCCAATGCACTTAAGGCAATGACCATCTAGGCTCAGAAGTGAAAAATAACTGAAGAGCTGTAACCCAATAAACTTGTGTGAACAAAATATTTGTTACTTGCCGGGCACGGTGGCTCACGCCTGTAATATCAGCACTTTGGGAGGCCAAGGTGGGCGGATCATGAGGTCAAGAGATAGAGACCATCCTGGCTAACACGGTGAAACCCCGTATCTACTAAAAATACAAAACATTAGCCGGGTGTGGTGGTGGGCGCCTGTAGTCCCAGCTACTCTGGAGGCTGAGGCAGGAGAATGGTGTGAACCCAGGAGGCGGAGCTTGCAGTGAGCCGACATTGTGCCACTGCACTGCAGCCTGGGCAACAGAGACTCTGTGTCAAAAAACAAAACAAAAAAAGTTGTTACTGAGTTAGTGTCTTCATAGAGGTGAAGTAAAAAGGATTTTCCTATGTCCAAGGAAGAAGATTCTGTGATCAGCTGACAAAAGTATTCTGCCCTACCTGGGAGGCATATTTTTATAACAGAACTGTCACAGTTCAATGACATCTCACACTCAAGGTCAGCCAGGACTCTGAGCTCTGACTCCTCCCATTGGGCTTCCCACACAAACTGTCTTACAGCAGAAGGGATACAATGACCAGCTATCAGAGAATTCTGGTCCTGCTGCTACACTGCTCCAGCCAGAAGTTTATAAACTGCCTTCTGGCTTAAGCATCAGCCTCTTTTGACTTCAGTTAAAGAAAGTCAGTCCCTAAGTTGAGTCAACTCAAATTAGCTGACAATCAAAAATCAATTTTCTATTGGAAAACTGGTGGAAATAGCCTAAGAGTCAATGTCACAAAGAGTGGGTGTGAATCCTAGCTTGGCCACTCACTAGCCTTGACTAAAGTACTTCACTTCTGTGCCTTATCATCCATGCTCTCATCATCCATACATGGGTATAACAGCGACTCCCCCTCATTTATGTTGTGAAGATAAAAACTTATATGAGATAAGGCACTTAATAAATTATAGCTCTGCAGTGACCCACTTCCACTTGAACCCCTGAAACACTGCCTGGGCAGTGGGTAATCGTCCCTCTCTGACATAGTTTTGAAAACTGTTTTTCTTTTTTCTTTTTTTTTTGTGATGGAGTCTCGATCTGTCGCCCAGGCTGGAGTGCAGTGGAGCGATCTCAGCTCATTGCAAGCTCCGCCTCCCTGGTTCACGCCATTCTCCTGCCTCAGTCTCCTGAGTAGCTGGGACTACAGGCACCCACCACTACGCCCAGCTAAGTTTTTGTATTTTTAGTAGATACGGGGTTTCACCGTGTTAGCCAGGATGGTCTCTATCTCTTGACCTCGTGATCTGCCTGCCTCAGCCTCCCAAAGTGCTGGGACCACAGGCATGAGCCAACGTGCCCACCTGAAAACTGTTTTTCTTATTTAAGAATAATACACTCTCGCTGCAGAAGAATTGCAAAGCAAGAAAAAAAGTACAAAGAATTAGGGAAAAAGAGGTGGGTTTTTTTTTGCATATTTCTAACTTTCTGGCATATTTCATTTCAGCTGTTTTGCTACGTTTATTTTATGACATATTTTTACAATATTTACAAAATATTTAAAAAGTGCAAAGAAGAAAAGCAAATACCATCAACTCTACTACCCAGAGCCAATCAATTCTATTATTTTGGCATATTTCCTTCCAATGTTTAGCCTAGGCATTTAAAAAATGTAACTGACTGATCATGACCAGGCTGGAATCCTCTTTTTCAGACTAATGTGATACATTTCTATGACTCACATTTCTCTTTTAATGAAACATTACTTACTGTTTTTACCATCTTTAAGAGTCATGTTTCTGGTATAAGAGATATTCAGTCTTCTTCCACTGCTAGACGAAAATGGAGAGAATTGATCTAGAAAAAATTTAAAATTCAGTAACAAATTTATGAGCATCAAGCCTATGAAATTTACACCTTACAAAAGAAAACATAAAATGCAAGTCCTGGTCAGGCATGGTGGCTCACACCTGTAATTCCAGCACTTTGGGAAGCCAAAGCAGGGAGATCACAAGGTCAGGAGATCGAGACCATCCTGGTTAACACAGTGAAACTCCGTCTCTACTAAAAATACAAAAAAATTAGCTGGGCATGGTGGTGGGTGCCTATAGTCCCAGCTCCTTGGGAGGTTGAGGCAAGAGAATGGCGTGAACCTGGGAGGCGGAGCTTGCAGTGAGCCAAGATTGTGCCACCACACTCCAGCCTGGGCGACAGAGCGAGACTCCATCTCCAAAAAAAAAAAAAAACCACACACAAGTCCTAAACTGGCAGCTCAGATGTGCTGTTTTTGTTTTTGTTGTTTTAAGTTTAAAGGGATACTTTTGTTTACATCTTATGAAATTTCATATGAAAAATTCTAGCTTCTACTGAAGAATCTATTTGCAACCTAAACTCTAATCCTACGGTGGCATAAACTGTACCATGGTCACCCCCTTTTGATGGGGCAAATTCATTCCAGGTCACCAAAGTCTCTACTGCTCACTATTTTTCTTTCACCTGGCCTCTTTTACTCTTTTATGTTGTTGGCTCAGCCCTTACAGCCTTTTTTTTTTTTTTTCGAGACGAGTCTCGTTCTGTTGCCCAGGCTGGAGAGCAATGGCATGATCTCGGCTCACTGCAACCTCCACCTCCTCCTGGGTTCAAGTGATTCTCCTGCCTCAGCCTCCTGAGTAGCTGGGATTACAGATGCATGCCACCATAGCCGGTTAATTTTGTATTTTTAGTGGAGACGGGGTTTCACCATGTTGGCCAGGCTGATTTAAGGTCAAACTCCTGACCTTAAGTGATCCACCTGCCCTGGGCCTCCCAAAGTGTTGGGATTATAAGCGTGAGCCACCGTGCCTGGCCCCTTATGGGCATTTGGGTGTACATCCTCTATTGGACAATATCCAGGTGCTTCAGCATAGCTAAGCTGATGCAATTTATTCTGAACCTCATATCTGTACCAATTATAAACTTTAAAAAGGAAGGTCACAGTAAGAGAACACTCCATTCTAAAAATGTTAAGTTCAGGCTCAGGAATACCACATGGGACATATTTAGATGCATTTTCATTCAATGTAAAAGGATAAAATGAGGATAGAGCACAAATCTTCTAAAGATGTAGTTTTCAGCACTTAAAACATGTTACATTTTAAGCTTTCAAAATAGCTATCTTGAATGAATCTAAATGATATAGAAGTTAAAGATTCTAATGATAGGATCGTATAATAATATAGGTTCAGTATCACTTATCCAAAATGCTTGGGACCAGAAGTGTTTTGAATTTCAGATTTTTTTTTTTTTTGATTTTGGATTATTTGCATTATATTTAACTGGCTTAGCATCCCTGATCCAAATATCTGGAATCTGAAATGTTCCAATGAGCATTTCCTTTGAGCATCATGTTAGTGCTGAAAAAGCTTCCGATTCTGGAGCATTTTGGATTTGGGGATTTGGGATGCTCAAACTGTATAGGGTAATATAATAATTACCAATAAAAGAGAAAAATAGATTAGATTTTTTAAAATTCTGTTTGTTCCGAAGGTCAGAGCTAGCCTGAAATGCAAAGAGTATGTGAGAGCTGAGATTCTGTATCAATTTAAAGGGCAGAATTTTTTTTTTTTAATACTTTAAGTTCTAGGGTACATGTGCACAACGTGCAGGTTTGTTATATATGTATACATGTGCCATGTTGGTGTGCTGCACCCATCAACTCGTCATTTACATTAGACATTTCTCCTAATGCTATCCCTTCCCCTTCTCCTTCCCCCAACCCCACAACAGGCCCTGGTGTGTGATGTTCTCCACCCTGTGTCCAAGTGTTCTGTTCTCATTGTTCAATTCCCACCTATGAGTGAGAACATGTGGTGTTTGGTTTAAGGGCAGAACTTTCTAATGGAGAACTGACTGAAAGTATAAACTACCCGATGAAGTAATGAACTTTCAGTTTCCCAAGGTGTTAGGAAGAAGTTGGGCAACAGCTTAGTGGGTGTGCTGGGGCAGGGATGCAATGTATGTGTGTGGTAGCCAGGATGAACCCCTGTTATGGCCATTCCTATGTTTGGATACTATGACACTATGAAGTCTCTAGGTAGACATTCAATCATAGGATGGAAAAAGAGGAAGAAGTAATTCGACAGTAAGTCATGGGTAACCCAAGGGAATCTAAGTCTCTGGTGTTCTGTCTTGAGACTCTGGGACAAAGGGAGTTGCTGCAGGTTCAAAGGACATAACAAAGTAGGGCCATGAGGAGTGGTGAACAAAATAAGTGGTAAGAAATTAGCACAGGATGTGGGGAGTACAAGTGCTTGACTGAAAAGAGATCCATTTCTTTCTTTTTTTTTTTTTTTTTTGAAATGGAGTCTCGCCCTGTTGCCCAGGCTGGAGCGCAGTGGCGTGATCTCGGTTCACTGCAACCTCCGCCTCCTGGGTTCAAGCAATTCTCTTGCCTCAGCCTACCAAGTAGCTGGGACTACAGGTGTGTGCCACCACGCCTGGCTTATTTTTTGTATTTTTAGTAGAGATGGGGTTTCACTGTGTTAGCCAGGATGGTCTTGATCTCCTGACATCATGATCCACCCACCCTGGCCTCCCAAAGTGCTGGGATTATAGACGTGAGCCACCGTGCTCACGTCTGTAAAAAAAGAGATCCATTTCTACAATTTTAGGTGATTCGTTACACTCCAGTTAACGGGTTAAACAGTGTTTATGGGTGCATCCATGGTAAGTGAAGAGCTTTCCTTCATACTAAAAAACACGTCTGCAAACTTCATACTAAAAAAGAAAGAATGCAAAGAATGATGTCAGTCACTGAGAGGAGAAAAGAGAGGCAAGGGTGCCATACAGAAAGAAAAGCATGTTCAATGATGATTTGCAAAACTTGACAAGCAGAGGAAAGAGAACAGCCTTCCGTACCATGTGCCTGAAGAGTGAAAGCGTCGGTCATGGCTTTCTCCTTGAGGATGAGACCCAGGGCTGCCTGGCATAAAGACTCTTTGGCTGCAGCCTTCCGACTAAGCAACAATTCTTTGTGGTGTTGAGGGATGAAATCAGTGTGCACGTTCCCAGCTTCAAACTCTGGGTGGCCAGACAGATTGAGTAAGAAGTCAATGTTGGTATGCAGTCCAACAATCTAGGAAGAGAATAAAGCCCCAGTTCCTCATGAGTGGGAAAAACAATATGTTCAGAAAACCATCTGCTCTTTTTATCTAAGCATTTTCTACTGTGAACAACTCTTACGAAAAATAAAAAACCTACTAAGGTACCATGTGGCAACAGGACAACTCTCAGGAAAAAAAACCACAAAAAACCATCTCACTATCACTATGTCCATCCACTATTACTATATCCATCTGGACTTGACACTCAAAATTACATTTTAATATGACAAAGAATATACTGGAAATACCGAGGCACTTACTTGACTCAGGTTAGGAACATAATGAATGTTAAGAAACATAAATGAAATTCATTTGCAAGGTATTGAAGACTTGCTGCTCAGAACGCTTCCACAGAATAGGAAGACTGCAAACAGCAAGCTGGATTGCTATACTGGGGAGAGGATAGGATTAAATGACCTCCTTCCATTAAAAGAGCTTCCTTCCAACAATAAAATCCAAATTTTATATACTGATACAAAAATTTTAAAAGGTATAAAATTAACTCAAATACACCAGTAAATGGGATCAAAAGTAAAACCAGCCATCTGAGCTTTGGGTTCATTCATTCACTCATCCATTCCTTCATTCATTTAAGAGCCATTTCCTGAGCATCTCTTAAGTGACAGGCTCTGATCCAGGCACTGTAAGGAACAAAAGGTATGAAGTCCCTGCCTTCACAGTCTCTGTTTACATTCTAGGGCAACAAGTAACAATATCTGTAAACAGGTATTGAATATAATGTCACATGCTACGGAGAAAATGAAGGCTGGCTACGAGGATAAAGAATAACAAAAGGTCATACTTTAAATGCGGCAGCCTGGGAAAGGGTTCAGAGCAGGAGAGCGGGGTAGTCAGGAGTGAGCCCTGCAATCATGTGGAGGAAGAACATTCTGGAAGATTGGACAGGAATGCATGGCTGCATGCTGAGTGAGTCTCAGAAGCAGCAAGGCGGCCAGTGTGGTTGAAGCCACAGAAACCAGAGCTTTGATCAATTATTAACACATAACAAGTTGAATAACTGGGTGAATAAATCCTTCTATGGGCCAAATCAATGTGATATGGGACTTTCTGCACCAAGGAAATTAATGTTCTACAGAAAAATAACAAACTCTATTAAAGGGATGAAACTGAACATAATTATTTTACTTTAGAGAAAATAAACCCAGACTGCAGGCATACTGGGTAGCGAAAACAACATTAAGGAAAACATCTGCCTTTATTTCCTAAGTATCTTCTACTGTGGACAGCTCTTAGGAAAAATAAAAAAACCTACTAAGGTACCATGTATAGTTGGATTTATCTACAGAGTGAATAGGATTTCACCGAAACATAGCACTGACACTAACAATTTTACTTCTGCAATCTTTCTTTTGTAACTGAAATGAAGAAGTCCTCAAACCCTGCTCTGGCCCTTGCAAAATTCTCCCATATGAAACTATTTTGTTTGGGCAATTGATGGAAATCGAAAATACGCTGACAAGACCAAGGCCTTGCCAAAGACAAAGGCTGACCTCTGGTGCTGAGCAAACACATCAAGGTCACTGGCACGGTCTCAGATCACTCACATTGTACTGACGAAGGCTGTACCTCAGTTTTGTCAATGCTGCCTGGCGATCTGCAGCCCACACGACCAGCTTTGCAATCATGGGGTCGTAATGCACAGAAACTTCATCTCCTGAAATTGAAAACCACGATAACCTCTTCAAGTCAAAACATAAAGGAATAAAATACAACAATCAAGACGTTTTGTTATGTACATTTCACGCTTAATCCTCATAAACCCCTGCATGATAAGTAACATCGACACAAATTTATTCTTGAGGACCCTGAGGTTCAGAGGGCTTTGAAAACTTGCCAGGTGTAACAAGGGTGGGTCACCCAATAGCACTAGGCCCTAATGTGGTGATTCAATGGCACACAAGCTGGCTTTCCCTCTCCTATCTTCTTCTGAAGCTTCTTTTCCCTTTTCATTTTCAAAGTCAGCACAATCATCCTCCACCCTCTCACATTCCCCTCATTTCTGCCCTTAGCATTCCCCACCCTCCACTCCTTCAGTTTCCACGCCAGTCAAGCAAGTTTAATAATTCCTCTGTCCTGCAGGGTTGCTGGGAGGAGTGATAATAAAGTGACAAGTGCCATACCTGGCAAAGCTGATAAACCAATGGCAACTATCATCACTAGGATGGTTACAGTCCTAGAGAACAAGAATTTGAACCAGGGCGCATTCCACTAGTTAGAAATGGTTCAAGTAGAAAGGATGTAGTGCGTTGTAAAGAATGTTGTTGTAGGGTCTTTCCACGATTTTGGCAAGTCACTTGACCTCTTTGAACCCCAGAGTCCTCACTGGTAAGATTAGATGCCTACAGGTGGCTCACGCCAGTACTCCCAAAACGTTGGGAGGCCAAGGTGGGCAGATCACAAGGTCAGGAGTTGGAGACCAGCCTGGCCAACATAGTGAAACCCTGTCTCTACTAAAAATACAAAAAATAAGCCAGGCGTGGTGGTGGGTGCCTATAATTCCAGCTACTCAGGAGGCTGAGGAAGGAGAATAATTTGAACCTGGGAAGCAGAGGTTGCAGTGAGCCAAAATTGTGCCACTGCACTCCAGCCTGGTCGACAAGAGTGAAACTCTGTCTCAAAAAAAAAAAAAAAAAAGAAGGAACCAGTGGGGCAAGCAGAGTTAAGATGCTTTGCTAAGTTAAAGAGTCTACTAACTACCAAATCTTGCTGTGGCTTATCCAGAGCTCTCAAAATGCTACCAATTTATTTTTAAGAAGACCTAAATCCTCATTTTGGCTTTCAGGACACTAGGATTTACCTTCAACCCATCTCCAGCCAGTAAGAAACATATTTTCTTACTATTCTTCGAACATACCTTTCTCTCTTTTCTTCACTCTTCATTATGCTGTTAAATCTACCTATCTAAATCCATTCCAGACATCCATTTAAAAACTTGTCCTGGCCAGGCACGGTGGTTCACCCCTGTAATCCCAGCACCTTAAAGGCCGAGGCAGGCAGATCACTTGAGGCTAGGAGTTTGAGACCAGCCTAGCCAACATGGTGAAAATCTGTCTCTACTAAAAAAAAAAAAAAAAAAAAAAAAAGAAATTAGCCAGGCATGGTGGTATACACCTGTAATCCCAGCTACTCGGGAGGCTGAGGCCTGAGAATCGTTTAAGTCAGGGAGATAAAGGTTGTAATGAGCCGAGATCATACCACTGTACTCCAGCCTGGGCACAGAGCGAGACCATCTCAAAAACAAAAACAAAAAAACAAACAAAAAAAATCTGTCCTGATTATATCAGTCTAGCGTGACTTCTTACCCCTGAAAATTGCTATATCCTATCACTGTATAACTTATTCCAGCAACTGCAATTAAGATGATAGGAGACCATGGAGGCTCAGAGCACTGACTCTGGAGCCAGACTGTCTGGGTCTGAATCTTGGCTCCAAGGATGACCTTGAACAAGTCACTTAACTCTTCTGTGCTCCAGTTTCCTCATCTAGAAAACAGGGATGATAATAATGCCTACTCACAGGGTAGTTCTCATGGTGAAAGGAACGCATGTAGAAAAATCACCTAGAGCAGTGCCTGTAAGTAGGAAGTCCTAAATAATCACGAGTTATGACCACTCTTATTAATCATATGCTGAACTGTGATAGCTCTTCCACTGTTTCTTCACTGTAATTTTTTTATTATTGTTCAGCTTAAACTAAGTTTATGTATTAATTCTCCAACTTATACTTTATGTACCTTGAAGGCAGTCTGCCTTGTGCATAGCAGGTATCAGTCATCTTAAATCAGTTTTGTAATGACGCAAGGTCAAAAACAGTATGCACAAAATATTTCCTGGTTAGGTTTGACCAAGTACTGCTGAATTTCAAAGAAAAGGAGTTCACTGCTTAAAAACACTCACTATTCTTTAAAAATAACAATTCCAGAGGGAAAAACTAATGGTTACTGGGAAATCACTTAAATTCTTTATTTTAAAATATGCTAGACAGTTCCGTAAGACTCAGGGATCAGAATTTGTCCAAAAATAATAATGTACTAAAAACTTAAAAACTGAGTGAGACTTTTCATTTTCTTTGACTTTACCTTGCCGTACTCCAGTTTCAATCCTGGTAGAAGGATCTGCTCGAGGGGTAGAGAGGTGCACTAATGGGCCAGCCCCAGGCATGAAGTTATTGCTAGGATCTTCTGCATATATTCTAGCTTCGAAGGCATGGCCCTGCAGAGTTATTTCTTCCTGGCTCAGAGGAATCTTCTCTCCTGCTGCAATCTGGTAACAGAATAGTGTTTCTTATGAAATCTACCATATAGCGGCTACCAGACTTAATAGATCAATGGTCTTGCTTTTTTTCTAGGTAAAACGTATATTTAGGTTTTGCAATGCAGCCAAATAAAAACTATTATTTTGTCTACTCATTTGAGTATTGGGCAAAACAAAAATAAATTAAAAAACAGACACAGCTCGGCAACAGTCTATCATTTGGGCATCAGAGTTTTTAAATGGCGAAAGCAGGCAAAGTGATGGCTAACTTACAAATATAAAAATCAATGTTTGTTCAATATAATCAAAACCAAAATTTCTTACTGGCAACATACTCTCAGTTTTCATTTAAAACATTAGCACTCAATTCCCAAATCAATTTTTTAAAAAAATAGTACATTACTAGTGTTTACAACTAGATTCACAGCCAAGCAAAAAGTGTGGCTGGCGTTGTCATCCTATGCTGTAATCTTCATCAGCAAGTGGGTGATAAAGCAAAACAGAAAGGGGAAAATTATGGTTTTTCAATTTTGTTATGTTGATGTGTACTGCATAATACCAGATTACAAACAGGGTGATCACTATGGTTTGTTGTTACTATAATTATTACTATTTTGGCTATTATGTACCAATACAACAAATCACTCTCTTCAATTAACTAGTATAAACTGGAAATGGCTATTGGAGGACACACTGCACTTTTCTCTATTTACTCTCAAGTTTTTTTCCAAGATGAGAAAATGACAACCTAAAAAAGCAATCTAGATACAGGAAAAAAGACTTAGCATGACATTGAACTACACCGGTTAAGTATAAAACAGAGGCAAAAGTTTCATTTTTCTGAATCTGTAAATATGAAAGATCAGGATGCACAGCAGTTAAGAATGAAAGGAAACGGAACTAAGTTAAATGCCTTTATGGCAGTATATTTTGAAAATACCTCAGGTTCTGCAGCCAGATTGCCTAGGTTCAAATTTTGTCTCTATACTTACTCATGTAGACAAGTTTCTTAAGCCTTCCAGGCTTCAGAGAAAAGTGTCTGGCATACAGTAAGCATTATGTTACCTATTATCATTCCATCCTTAGGATCTAGAACCAAAAATACCATTTGACCCAGCAATCACACTACTGGGTATATACCCAAAGGATTATAAATCATTCTACTAAAAAGATGCATGCACACGTATGTTTATTGCAGCACTGTTCACAATAGACTTGGAACAAATTCTTTAATATTTTAATAAAGAATTCTGGGCCAGGCGCAGTGGCGCATGCCTGTAATCCTAGCAATTTGGGAGGCTGAGGCAGGCAGATCGCCTGAGGTCAGTAGTTCAAGACTAGCCTGGCCAACATGGTAAAACCCCGTCTCTTCTAAAAACACACAAATTAGCTGGGCATGGTGGTGCACGCCTGTAATCCCAGCTACACAGGAGGCTGAGGCAGGAGAATCGCTTGAACCTGGAGGTGGAGGTTGCAGTGAGCTGAGATCACATCATTGCACTCCAGCCTGGGCAAAAAGAGCAAAACTCCGTCTCTTATGTTCACCTTGACTTGTCTTTGCCTGTCCATTTTCCTCCAAGCTTGGCATCCACTTGAGTGCCTCTGGGTCTTTGGAGATAGTGCCATTTGAGTTCTCTCAGGCTGACATTGGCTCTCTGGAACCCCTAACCTTGACATTTTCACCAGCTTTCCCTGAACACTGTTAACTATCTGTATCTGTAGCCTGAACCCGGGACACTCACATCAGTCACTGTTCAACCCTTGTTCTAGGAAGGCTTGACTACACAGGCAGATCCTCAAGCTTGGACTCTTGACTCACCAAATGGTGAGCCCCTTTGTTTTACCTCTGTTTAAAGGCCAGATGTCAAATGCCTTGAACTGTATAAACCAGGTCCAGCAGCTTCCCTGAGTTCTAGTGTCCCTCCCCAGATGATAAAAGCTGGCTTCTCTTTCTGAAGATCCTTGACAAGCTCTTACAAAAAATAAATGTCTGTTGGTTTCCCTAATGCCCAAAAGCTTTCTCCTTCCTTAATCCTTAGAAATCTTTTTTTCTCTTATGATTTCCAAAGTCAACTGCTTCAGAAAAATTATCCTCCTTTTCCTTGAATTCTGGAAATATAAACACTCTTTCCAGAAGTTTCCAAAGCCACTACAGTTTTTCTTGACACTCACTAAAACTTACTAGCTTGCTGTGCCTGGTTTTCATTAGTGCCCTAGGATATAGAACCCCAGAAGAACCTTTTGGCTCAATTAAAACCACCAATCACCCCCAAGGAACCAACAAAAGGAGTATTATATTATTATTTACAGAAGTTCTGAAAAGATAAAATTTTCAAAATAATCAAGACTTTAGCATCACACCATGAAAAAAATAATTTAGATTCAGGATATATAAGGAACCAAGAATCCTACAGATATCAGGAATGTCTATATTGCTTAACAAATTTTTTTCATGTTAAGAAAAAGAAGGCTAAAGTAAAATCTATTGTTCTCACGAGAACAAAAACAGACTAAGCTATTATTAATATTTGAGAAGTATGTTTTGTGGAATTCTGGTTTATACCAGTGCTTCTCAAATAATCCACAGTAAAAGAACAGTTATAACCTTACGTGTTTGAAAAATACAGTAGACATGTCATAGCAATGCCAAAATGCTTTATAAGTTTCCAAACAATCACTCTGAATGAACATTTACTCATGGGCCAGTAACAGCCATAAATCCGCACTTTACTTGGATCATTCTAGACCATCTCCTTGGCTCTTCATTCCCAACTCTGCCTTAGCTCATTTCATCTTGTCTAGCATCTGCCCTGCCTCTAAAATCGAATGATGGCCTGGTCCAGAATGCTGAGGCTTTAGGTAGACCATGAGGCTTTTCCCTTGAGGTGATGTGGTTGTGAGCAAGCCTCTGTGCCAGAATCTCACCTGCTGGCTGCCCATGCCTAAGGGGAAATGAATCTGAGTCCTTAATGTGCCAAAAAAAAAGCTACAGCATCAAATGTGGCTTCACTTTTTACGTCCCATCTTCCTGTTCTCATCACAACCACCAAGAACTGAATCCGGTCCAAAATGACACCTGCTTTAGGAGGTCAGAAGGTAGTAACCTATTCTCAAGACTGTGTTGTTGCTGTTGTTGTTTTTGGTATTTTGTAAATTATAGATTTAGGTGGAACATGTGAACGTTTGCTACACGGGTATTTTGCATAATGCTGGGGTTTGGGCTTCTGGTGCACCCATCACTCAAACAGTGAACATGGTACCATTTATGTAGTTTTTCAACCCTAGCCTCCCTCCCATCAAGACTGATTATTTTTTCTTTTCTTTTGTTAAGATGGAGTCTCGCTCTGTTGCCCAGGCTGGAATGCAGCAGTGTGATCTCGGCTCACTGCAACCTCTGCCTCCCCAGCTCAAGGGATTCTCCTGCCTCAGCCTCCTGAGTACCAGTGACTACAGGCACCCAGCACCACGCCCAGCTAATTTTTGTATTTTTAGTAGAGACAGGGTTTCACCATGCTGGCCAAGCTGGTCTTGAACTTCTGACCTCAGGTGATCCACCTGCCTTGGCCTGCCAAAGTGTTGGGACTACAGGCGTGAGCCATCGCACCCAGCCAAGGCTGATCTTTAATAGAAAAAATATTCGCACTCTAAGCTGCCACTCCACCAAGTCAGTTCCTGTGATCATCTCAGTAACAGGATGTTCCACTTGCAGCCTTGTATTCATCTCCATGAAATAGAAATTATGTTTCGAGTCCATAATAAACTCCACAGTCCCTAAAAGATAAAAAAACCAATGGTCATATTCAATAGTGTATAATCAATCAGTAGCAAACCAAAATCTCCCATGATGCACCACATCAAGTTTTACGGCTGCCTTCATTCAATGGTAACACTTTGCATTTCATGAAGAAAACGTCTTGCATTTGCAGCAGCATGAGGCTTAGTCAAAAATAGAGAGCTGTATGAAATTTGGCAACGGAAAGGTATATTCGGGGTTGTGAGCAAATGGTAAGCCCAAATTATGAATCCGTTTCAGCTGCTGTAACAGTGAGACCAAGAGTGGACCACATGTTACTGCCTCAGAGCACCAAGATCCTGGGAGCCTCATAGCATGACATCCCATCTCACCCTAACCCCATGGAGAAAAAGACAACTTTTTTTCCATGATTGTGGGCTCCGAGGAATTTCCTTTTAAAGTCCTTTGGCTGGTAACCCATTGAAAGATTGTTTGGCAACTAAACCTTATGTTAATATCTATTGGCATTCTATTAAGCTCTAAAAAAATTTCCCCTAACTTTATTAAGGTTTAATTTTGGACAACAAACTGTAACTACTGTAAGTGTAGGTGTGTGATTTAGCAATTGAATACAATCATAGAACCACAATGAAACTACAGAACATTTCCATCATAAAAAAAGTTCCCTTGTTCCCATTTGGAATCAGTCCCTTCACTAAACCCTGGGATCCAGGAAACCACCAATCTGCTTTCTGTCACTATAGTTTTTCTAGAATTTTATATAAATGAAATCATATAGTTTTTAGTCTTCTGTGTTTCTGTGTTTGTGTGTTTTTCTCTTAGCTTAAAGTGAATACAATGTAAAATTGTTTTTAAAAGTGTGGTCACAACCCATTAGTGGATTTTAAATTCAATTTTTTTTTTTTAAAGACGGAATCTCACTCTGTCACCCAGGCTGGGGTGCAATGGCGCAATCTCGGCTCACTGCAACCTCTGCCTCCCGGGTTCAAGCAATTCTTCCACCTCACCCTCCTTGTAGATGGGAACACAGGTGCACGCCACTATGTCCGGCTAATTTTTTGTATTTTTAGTAGAGATGGGGTTTCACCATGTTGGCCAGGCTGGTCTCGAACTCCTGACCTCAAGTGATCCACGTGCCTCGGCCTCCCAAAGTGCTGGGATTACAGGTGTGAGCCACTGTGCCCAGCTTAAAATCAATTTGAAGACTTTTGGCATCTGATCCAGCATCAAGGAGCTTAGAAGTTGCCACTCTGTCCTATCAAGTAAAAAGCTGAACAAGCTGAAAATCAACAATTCTTAAATTTGTCAGAGAAATCAGGTCACAGGGCAAGCTGCTTGTCCACAGAACCAGAGAGACAGACAACTGACAGGCAGATACAGAGATGCCATGAGGATAAGCCTGAGCTGTAATTGACAAATTCCTGGCAGCTCAGTGTGGACAACTCTGAGAGTTAAAAACTCCAAGGCGACCCAGTTACAGGAGGACCCCACACTTTTGTGAGTTTTACCTCCAGGAGCTCTGCCAGGGCTTCACAGTGAATATCAGAGAAAAATCCTCCCATGCTTCCAGCATCAGAAGAAGGGAAATGAAACCAGTTTGAAATACACCAAAACATTCAAGGTTTGCCCTTGAGAAAAACTATTTTATCAGAGCCTAAACGATTGGGATTTTATCAGAGCCTAACCTCACTGAGGGAGAAGAAATACCCAATCCCAGCCTTTGCCAGACATCCTGTCCAATCTAAGGGGTGGAGGAGAACAAAACAAAAACATACTGGGAAGCGCTGGTGAAGTTCACACACCAGGGGCACAGGCTCAGCAAGACTGACATCCAATCATGGGACAGTAGAACACGCCCCCTCCAGCCATATCACATTACAAAAGGCCTGTTTAGCAAAATTCTCTTTACCCAGTACACCATGTCCATCTTTCAACAAAAAATTACAAGGCATACTAAAAGGCAAAAAACACAGTTCGAAGAGACTGAAGAAGCATCAGGTATGGCAGGAATGTTAGAATTATCAGACACAGAAATTCTAAACTGTGATTAACAGGCTAAGGGCTTTAATGAAAAAAGTAGACAATATGCAAGAACAGATGGACAATGTAAGCAGAGAGGTGAAAATTCTAAGAAAGAATAAAAAGGAAATGCTAGAATTGAAAAAAAAAACAAAAAACCATAACCCTAATAGAAATGAAGCATGCTTTGGCGGGGCTCATTAGCACATTGGGTATGGCAGGGGAAAGAACCTCTGAACTTGAGGATATGACAACAGAAACTTCCAATTCTGAAAAACAATGAGAAAAAAACCTTAAACAGAACAATACCTAGCACTGTAAGCCAACTACAAAAGGTACACAGAATGAGAATACCAGAAGGAGAAGAAAGGAACGGAAGTAATATTTGAAACAGTAACAACATGTTACTGCATACTGTAGGCAACTGTAACACAGTGGTAAGTATTTGTATATCTAAATATATCTAAACCTAAAAAAAGTAATGCATTGTACTATGATGTTATAGTGGCCACAATGTTACTAGATAGGAATTTTTCAGCTGCATTTCAATCTTATGGAACCACTGTTATATTGAACAAAACGGTGTTATGCAGCATATGACCATACTTGATATGCTAAAACAGGAGAGGAAATTGGATCATATAAGATGCTCAATTAAAACCATGAAAGGCAGAAAAAGTCTGAAAGATAAAAATAGGAAAAAGGGGAATAAACAGAAAACAAGAATAAATATGGTAAATATTAATCAAAGTATATTAACAATCACTTTAAATGTTGATGTCTGAATATACCAATTAAAGGACAGAGGTTGTTCGAGTAGATAAAAAAGCAACAGACAAATATATGTTATCTACAAGAAATCCACTTTAAATATAAAGACTTGTAGATTTAAAGTAGAAACAGAGAAAGATAGAATATGCTAACACCAAAGAGAGTGGGAGTAGCCATCTTAATTTTAGAGCAAATTTCAGAGCAGGAAAAGTTATCAGGGATGAGGGGCATTAAACAATGATAAAGGGGTAGACATAACAATTTTTAACATGCAAGTACCTAACAACAGAGCATAAAATATATGTGGCAAAAAAGAATTGTAAGGAGAAATAGATTAATTCACTATTATAGTTGGAGACTTTAACACCTGTTATTAAATAAATATGGATGATCCAGCAGGCAGAAAATCAACAAGGACATAGTTGAACTCAACAGCACCATCAATCAACTGGATACAACTGTCATCTATAGACTATTTCATCCAACGACAGCAGAACACATTCTCAAACTAGAAAAGAATATTCACTAGGATAGACCACATTCTGGAACATAAACCACATCTTAACAAATTTAAAAGAATAGTAATCACACAGTGTCTGCTCTCAGAACATAACAGAATTAAACTAGAAATCACTAACAGAAGGATATCCGGAAAATCCTAAGATATTTGTATATTAAACAACACACTTCTAAATGACACCTGAATCAATAAAGAAATCTCAAGAAAAAATTTTAAATATTTTGAATTAAATAAAAATACAACTTTCAAAATTTGAAGAATGTATCAAAAGCAGTGCATAGTGGGAAATTTATAGCATTGAATGTATATATTAGAAAAGAAGAAAATACCAAAATTGATAATCTAAGCTTATATTTTAATTAATGAGAACAGCAAATTAAATCCAAAGTAAGCAGAAGAAATAATAAAAATTAAAGCAAAAATTAATGAAATTGAAAATGGAAAATCAATAGAAAAAAATCACCAAAACCCAAACCAGTTCCTTGAAAAGATCAATAAAATCAATAACCTTGGCTGCGGCAGGCAGATCACAAGGTCAAGAGATCAAGACCATCCTGGCCAAGATGGTGAAACCCCGTTTCTACTAAAAATACAAAAACTGAGCTGGGTGTGGTGGTGCACGCCTGTAGTCCCAGCTACTCAGGAGGCTGAGGCAGGAGAATCACTTGAACCCAGTGGGTGGAGGTTGCAGTGAGCCAAGATCTCACCACTGCACTCCAGCCTGGTGACAGAGTGAGATTCTGTTTCAAAAACAAAACAAAACAAAAACACAGTAACCTTTAGCCAGGTTAACCAAGAAAAAAAGAAGAGAGAAAACACAAATTGCCAGTAATGGAACAAAAAGAGGGTTATCACTACAGATCCCATGGATATTAAAATGATAAGAAATACGAATAATTCTATGCCCACAAATGTGATAACCTAGATGAAATGAACCGATTCCTTCAAAGACACAATCTGTCAAAACTCATACAAGAAAGAGAGAACCTAGGGCCAGGTGCAGTGGCTCATGTGTGTAATCCCAACACTTTGGGAGGCCAAGGTGGGAGGAATGCTTGAGCTCAGGGGTTTGAGACCAGCTTTGGCAATATAGGGGGACCCTGTCTCTACTAAAAGTTTAAAAATTAGCTGAGTGTTGTGGCACATGCCTGTAGTCCCAGCTACTTGGGAGGCTGAGGTGGGAAGACTGCTTGAGTTCAGAAAGTGATAGTTGCAGTGAGGATTGGCCAGGCATGGTGGCTCATGCCTGTAATCCCAGCACTTTGGGAGGCTAAGGCAGGAGGATCTCTTGAGGCCAAGAGTCTAAGACCAGCCTGGGCAATATAATGAGACCCTGTCTCTATAAAGAGAAATAATCTGAATAGCTATGTTTATTAAAGAGATTGAATCAATAATTAATAACCTTCCAAAAGAGCACAAGGCCAGCCGAGTATAATACAACCTAGACAAGCTTGACTATGGTGATGACTTTCTATATACAACACCAAAGGTATGATCTACAAATAACTGATATGCTGGACTTCATTAAAACTTAAAACTTCTGCTCTGTGAAAAGGAAAGTCAGCCGGGTGTGGTGGCTCATGCCTGTAATCCCAGCACTTTGGGAGGCCAAGGCAGGCGAATCACCTGAGGTCAAGAGTTCAAGATCAGCCTGGCTAATGTGGTGAAACCCCGTCTCTACCTAAAATGCAAAAAAGTAGCTGGGTGTGTGATGGCGCATGCCCGTAATCCCAGCCACTTGGGGGGCTGGGATAGGAGAATAGCTTGAATCTGGGAGGCGGAGGTTGCAGTGAGCCGAGATCGAGCCACTACACTCCAGCCTCAGAGACACAGTGAGACTCTCTCTCAAAAAAAGAAAAAAAGAAAGGGAAAGTCAAGAGAAGTGAAGACAAGCCTCAGACGGACAGGTTTGAAAAGGCACATCTGATAAATAACTGTTATTCAAAATATACAAAGAACTCTTAAAACTCAACAATAGGAAAACAAACAACCTGATTAAAAAATGGGTGAAAGACCTGAACAGACACTTTATTAAAGAAGATACACAGATGGCAAGTATGCATATGAAAATATGTTCAATATTGTATGTCATTAGCGAAATGCAAATTAAAACAATGAGATACCAAATGACCCGAATCCAAAACACTGACATCACCAAAAGCTGTTGAGGATTTGGAGCAACAGGAAATCTCTTTTGTAGCCGGTAGGAATGCAAAATAGTACAGTCACTCTAGAAGAGAGTTTGTCAGTTTCTTCCAAAACTAAACATTCTCTCACCATATGACCTAGTAGCACGCTCCCTAGTATTCACCCAAATAAACTAAAAAATTATGTCCATACAGGCCGGGTGCGATGTCTCATGCCTGTAATCCCAGCACTTTGGGAGGCCGAGATGGGCAGATCACGAGGTCAGGAGATCGAGACCATCCTGGCTAACACGGTGAAACCCCGTCTCTACTAAAAATATAAAAAATTAGCCAGGTGCAGTGGTGGGCGCCTATAGTCCAGCTACTCAGGAGGCTGAGGCAGGAGAATGGCGTGAACTTGGGAGGCGGAGCTTGCAGTGAGCCGAGATTGCGCCACTGCACTCCAGCCTGGGGCACAGAGCGAGACTCCGTCTCAAAAAAAAAAAAAAAAAATTATGTCCATACAAAAGCCTGTTTGTTTCCAGGGCGTTCATAGCAGCTTTATTCATAATTGCCAAAACCTGGAAGCAACCAGCATGTCCTTCAGTAGCTGAATGGATAATAAACTCTGGGACATCGAGACAACAAAATATTATTCAGCATAAAAAAGAAATGAACTATCAAGCCGTGAAAAGATATGGAGGAAACTTAAATGCATATTATAAAGAAGCCAATCTGAAAAGGCTAAATACTGTAGGATTCCAGCTATATGACATTCTTGAAAAGGCAAAACTACGGAGGCAGTAAAAACATGAATGGCTGCCAGGGTTTAGGGGGAATGGAGGGATGAATAGACAGAGCACAGAGGATATTTAGGTTACTGAAACTATTCTATACCATAGTACAATGGTGGATACATATCATTACACATTTGTCAAAACTCACAGAATGTACAACACCAAAAGTGAGCCCCAATGTCAACTACGGACTTGGGTGATAATGATGTGTCACTGTAGGGTCACTGACTTTAACAAACGTTACCACTCTGGTACAGGGATGCTGATACTGTGGGAGCTTGTGTGTTGGGGAGTGTCAGCGGGGGACGGGGGTATATGGGAATTCTCTGTACTTTTTGCTCAATTTTGCTGTAGGCTTAAAACTGCTCTAAAAAATAAAGTTTATTAACTATAAAGAAGTAAAAAAAAATCAATCTAGTGATTTTAAAATAGAATACAAAATATCAAAACTCATATAATTAAGACAGGTACTGTTTAATGAAACGTTTGTTTCAAATATATATGTATGTAAAAATAAACATTTATGTGTACATACCAGGTCTCAATATAAAACGTATTTCTTACTGTGAATATGGTCAAAACAGCTTGAAAGTGACTGATTTAAAACTTGTGTTTCTCCTGCCTTCTAAAACATAAATTAATCACTGTTAACATCTCTTCCATTAGAAGCAAATCTTAACATACCTGCTCCAACATAATTTACAGCTTTAGCAGCTCTGACTGCAGCTTCTCCCAGCTTTTTTCTTACTTCAGGTTTAATACCAGGCTATGAAAAAGATATTTAAATAAATCTCCATTAGTAGCTTGCCTTACTAGAAATTCCATTAAAATTCAATTCAGTCAGGTGCCACGTAATGACGTTTCTCAGTCAACGACAGATCACACATACAACAGTTGTCCCATAAGATTATAATGGAGCTGAAAAATCCCTATCACCTAGTGACACTGTAGCTGCCATAACATCACAGCACAGTCATTACTCATGTGTTTTGTGGTGAGGCTGGTGTAAACAAAACGAATTCACTGCCAGTATACAAAAGTATAGCACAATCGGCCGGCCACGGTGGCTCACGCCTATAATCCCAGCACTTTTGGAGGCTGAGGCAGGCAGATCACGAGGTCAGGAGATCCAGACCATCCTGGCTAACACGGTGAAACCCTGTCTCTACTAAAAATACAAAGAAAATTAGCTGGGTGTGGTGGCAGGCACCTGTAGTCCCAGCTACTCGGGAGGCTGAGGCAGGAGAATGATGTGAACCCAGGAGGTGGAGCTTGCAGTGAGCCAAGATCGCGCCACTGCACTCCAGCCTGGGTGACAGCGAGATTCCGTCTCAAAAAAAAAAAAAAAGTATAGCACAATGATGTGCTGCATATAATACTTGATAATACAACTACTTTTTTTTTTTTAATTTACTATACTATACAATTTTAATAGTTACTTTAAAGTGTATCCCTTTTACTGGAAAAAAAAAAAAGTCACCTGTAAAACAGCCTCAGGCAGGTCCTTCAGGAGGTATTTCTGAAAGTGGCATTGTTATCATAGAATATGACAGCTCCAAAGATGTTATTGACCCTGAAAACTTTTAGTAGGACAAGATGTGGAGAAAAGAAAGTGACACTGATGATCCTGACTCTGTTTAGGTCTAATGGGTGTGATTGTATCTTCATTTTTAAAAGAAAAGTTTAAAAAGTTAAAACAGGCCAGGTGTGGTGGCTCACCCCTGTCATCCCAATATTTTGGGAGGCTGAGATGGGTGAAGCGCTTGAGCCCAGGAGACTGATAACAGCCTGGCGAGAATCAAACCATAGAGCAACATGGTGAGCCCCCGTCTCTACAAAAATAAAAAAAATTGGCCAGGCATGATAGCACACAACTATAGTTTTAGTCACTCAGGAGGCTCAGGTGGGAGGATCACTTGAGCCCAAGATGTCAGGGGTCTAGTGAGCCATGTTTGTGCCACTGCACTCCATCCAGCCTGGGTGACACAGCAAGACCCTGTCTTGAAAAAATTTAATTTAATTTAATTTAAAAATTTTAAAATAGGGGCCGGGTGCAGTGGCTTACACCTGTAATCCCAGCACTTTGGGAGGCTGAGGTGGGCGGATCATGACGTCAAGAGTTCGAGACCAGCCTGACCAACATAGTGAAACCCCGTATCTACTAAAAATACAAAAATTAGCCGGGTGTGATGGCAAGTACCAGTAGTCCCAGCTACTCTGGAGGCTGAGGCAGGAGAATCACTTGAACCCAGGAGGCAGAGGCTGCATTGAGTCAAGACTGCACCACTGCACTCCAGCCTAGGCTACAGAGTGAGACTATATCTCAAAAAAAAAAATAAATAAATAAAAAAAAATAAAAATCAGGAAAAAGGTTATAGAATAAGGCTATAAATAATTTTTTTCTTTTTTTGGAGATGGAGTCTCACTCTGTTGCCCAGGCTAGAGTGCAGTGGTGTGATCTCGGCTCATTGTAACCTCTGCCTCCTGGGTTTTTTAAAGCAATTCTGTCTCAGCCTCCTGAGTAGCTGGGATTACAGGTGCCTGACACCACACCCAGATAATTCTTATATTTTTAGTAAAGACAGGGTTTCAGTATGTTGGCCAGGCTGGTCTCGAACTCCTGACCTCAAGTGACCCACCCGTCTCAGTCTCCTAAAGCCCTGGGATTACAGGTATGAGCCACCATACCTAGCCAAGAAAAAATATTTTTATATGTCTGTATAATGTGTTTGTGTTTTAAGCTAAGTATTATTAAAAAAGAGGCAAAAAGTGAAAAAAAAATTTGAAAGTTTATAAAGTAAAAAAGTTACAGTAAGTTAAGGCTAATTTATTAAATATTTTTTATAAATTTAATTGAGTGTAAGTGTACAGTGTTTACCAGGTGTACAGTGATGTACTAGGTCTTCACATTCACTCACTGTCCCACCCAGAGCAACTGAAAATCTTGCAGGCTCCATTCATGGTAAGTATTCCATACAGGTGTATCATTTTAATAATCTTTTTTACTGTATTTTTACTGTACCTTTTCTATGTTTACATATGTTTAGATACACAAATACCACTGTGTTACAACTGCCTACAGTATTCAGTACAGTAACATGCCGTATAGGTTTGTAACCTAGGAGCAATGGGCTCTACCAGCAGCCTAGGTGTGTGGTAGGCTTTGCTATTTAGGTTTAAATACACTCTATGATGTTCACACAATTACAAAATGACCTAAGGACACATTTCTCAGAATGTATTCCTATTGTTAAGCAATGCATGACTGCATTATATTTCTATGTATCAAATTCTGCATTAAAAAGGATAAAAAGTTGGCCGGGTGCGGTGGCTCACACCTGTAATCCCAGCACTTTGGGAGGTCAAGGTGGGTTGATCATGAGGTTAGGAGTTCAAGATCAGCCTGGCCAAGATGGTGAAACCCTGTCTCTATTAAAAAATACAAAACAAAAATTAGCCAAGTGTGGTGGTGGGTGCCTGTAATCCCAGCTACTTGGGAGGCTGAGGCAGAGAATTGCTTAAACGCATGAGGCGGAGGATGCAGTGAGCGGAGATAGCGCCACTGCACTACAGCCTGGGTGACAGAGCAAAACTCCGTCTCAAAAAAAAAAAAAAAAAAGGATAAAAAGCTAATATTACATACTTCATGAAGAACTGTCCCATGCTAATTTAACTGTCAATATACCAAAGTTTAATGATTCTGCTACTAATTTCTATGCATTGCAGATATTACTCAGCATAATTACATATCTTTGTCCATTTGTATCTACGTGACAGCTTTCATAACTATATGTCCACTTAAAATTATATGCTTCAGGCTGAGCACAGTGGCTTGGGCCTATAATCCAAGTGCTTGGGAGGCTGAGGTTAAAGGATCACTTGAAGCCAGAAGTTTGAGACCAGCATGGTCAACACAGTAAGACCCTATCTCTACAATAAATTAAAAAAAAATTAGCCAGGCATGGTGGCATGCGCTTGTAGTCCCAAGTACTCTGGAGGCTGAGGAGGGGACAGCTTGAGCCCAGGAGTTGGAGACTGCAATAAGCTATGATCACGCCACTGCACTCCAGCCTGGATGACAAAGCCAGACCTTGTCTCAAAAAAACAAAACAAAACTATATGTATCAATACGGTAACTTTCAACAGTCCTTATTGTGTTTCAGGATGATAAGCAATCTGAGTGATGTGACTAATGATTATCTTAAAATAATGGGAAACCTTGAGATTCCAAGTTAATAAGAAAGGTATATAAAATGAAATATATGTCAAGAAGTAAACAAAGTTTTTAACTTTTTAAAAACAGTGCTATACAGGTATAAATTTAAGTAATCACCACTTGAAAATAAGGCTTTACTGCAATTTCTATTGACATTTAATATGTCAATATTCACGGCATAACATATTCTGGTATAATATATAATGGTATAATATATTCTACAACAGAAGTTAATATATTCTGCAACATAAATTAAAATTTGAATGGTATAAGAATAATGTACTGATTAACCAGAAACCTCTGATCCCTGACTTTTTGGAAATAAATATATATTGGAAAAAACATCTATATAACATTGAACAAGAACCCTTGGCAGTAGCAATCTTCACAGAAATGTAAATCCAAAAATAGGTAGTCCTAGTTGCAGGCTTTGACCCAGGTAATCACCTCAACCAATCAGGGGTAAGGCTCAAAGAGATGTAAACAAATAATGTTAAGCGAGCAAGCGCTGCCAAATGAGAGACCCTCTCATCTCTATAATATAACCAATAAGGCAGGAAAATCTCTCACATATTTTGGGAACATATGAAACGGTAATTAAAAAAGCCTTCTCCACAAAAAATACATTCAATTAATCAGACCATTCTATTGCAGTAATTAATTCTAGTTCATTACGATTTTCTGTATTTTTTTTTTTGAGACGGAGTTTTGCTCGTTGCCCAGGCTGGAGTGCAATGGCGTGATCTTGGCTCACCGCAACCTCCGCCTCCCAGGTTCAAGCAATTCTCCTGCCTCAGCCTTCACGAGTAGCTGGGATTATAGGCACACGCCACCAAACCTGGCTAATTTTGTATTTTTAGTAGAGATGGGGGTTTCTCCATGTGGGTCTAGCTGGTCTTGAACTCCCAACCTCAGGTGATCCACCCACCTTGGCCTCCCGAAGTGCTGGGAATACAGGCGTGAGCCACCGCACCCAGCCGTTCATTACAATGTAAAATGTGCACTGAAACCTCACTATACAGCTTTTCACTGTAAATCAGATAGGTGAATCAGAGTAGATTTTCCCATATTTTATCCAGAAGGAACATGGCCCTGTTGTGTCTACCCCCAGAACATCAATCTCCTCCTCATCCCCAATACCGCAGGAGGTCTTTTCATTACACTGTTATTAGGAAACAGCTGTCCAGCAGGAGTTTGAGGGGTCAGAGACACCAGATTTGCAGACTTCTGATGTGAAAATCAGAATAAGATTCACATTATAGAGAAGCTTAGAAATTTCTTTCCAAGGTACTTACCGCTGGGGCCTCCTCAATGATCTTCTGATGTCGTCTCTGCACACTACAGTCTCTTTCAAACAAGTACACAGCATTGCCATGGTGGTCACCAAACACCTGGACTTCTACATGCCTATATAAAAGCAAACACATGTTAATATATTTGTTAGGGGTGATAAATATCACATTTGTTAAGCTAAACTGTTAGGTACAATCACCAGGATTTCTCCACTTTTATTTTATTTAAGTAAGATCTGATATTTTGACCTCAAATTAGAGGTTACAGACTTAGAAAAAGAACCACAGGCCAAATGAGATGGCTTACGCCTGTAATCCCAGCACTTCAGGTGCCAAGGCAGGCAGAATGCTTGAGCCCAGGAGTTCAAGATGAGCCTGGGCAACATGGTGAAACCCCAATCTCTACAAAAAAACTAGCCAGGCATGGTAGCACATGCCTGCAGTCCCAGCTACTCAGGAGGCTGCGGTGGGAGGATCATTTGAGCCCAGAAGGTTGTGGCTGCAGTAAGCTGAGATTGTGCCACGGCACTCCAACGTGGGTGACAGAGTGAGAGACCCTGTCAAAACAAAGAAACTATAATCTTGTAAAACTCAGTGAAAACATTACCATTTGCAGGATGAATATTAAAGAGAAAAAAATCTCACTACATAAAATGGCAAATAATAAAAGACATTTCTCCAACCTGAAGGAGAATGAATAAATGAATGAATATTTTTAAAAGACAGAAAATAGAGACTAAAGTAGGGATACATAACAAAAAGAACTGTCAAAGAAAAGACTAATAAATTTGACTACATTAATATTACAAATTATAGTCACTTCATATATTGTCAAAAGACCAATGAAAAATTTTTGTGACCTTTTGCTTTTAAGCAACTCTTACAGTTAAATTTTATGAAAATAGAAGACTGAAATTAAAATGGCTCATCCAGAAAAGTTAAATATATTACATTAATATGGACCATTAGTATCTTAGAAATATACTAATAATAAATCATAATAAAACCCAAAAAAGGGCCGGGCACAGTGCCTCACACTTATAAATCCCAGCACTTCGGGAGGCCGAGGCAGGAGGACTGCTTGAACCCAGGAGTTCAAAACCAGCCTGGGCAACATAGTGAGACTGTTTCTTAAAAAAATTTTTTAAAGAATAAATTAGCCAGGCATGGTGGTACATGCCTGTAGTCCTAGCCACTCAGGAGGCTCAGGCGGGAGGATTCCTCAAGCCCAGGAATTCAAGGTGGTAGTGAGCTACGATTGTGCCACTGCATTCCAGCCTGGCTGATAAAGTCAGACCCCATCTCTAAGGAAAAAAAAAAAACAACCAACAAAGGTACTTACATGTTGATTATAAAATAGTAAAATTATGATAAATCATATTAAGAGTGAATGCACATAACCTTTGTGGAAATAAGGCTAATACGGTCTATTTGGTGAACATGAAAGCATTCTTCTCGGTAGATTTGTGATATGGTCACACTGCAGTTCACTTCACCTATTCACCATCATAATTCAGGGGTGATCAGCAAATATGTTTTCCTGTTGATTTTTTAAAATAAAAACTGTCAAACATAGAAGAGGCAAAAAGAAAAAAAAAGCCAGGAAGTTGTACAAATGTATTGCTTCAGCACAATAGGTCATTTCTATTCTTGTTTACTTCATGAAGTATGTTATTTAACCACTTCAAAGAATTTCTCTTCTTGCTGGGCATCGTTGGTGCACACTTGCAATCCCAGCACTTTGGGAAGCCAAGGTGGGCAGATCACCTGAGGCCAGGAGTTTGAGACCAGCTGGGCAACATGGTGAAATCCCGTTTCTACTAAAAATACAAAAATTAGCCAGGTGTGGTAGTGCACACCTGTAATCCCAGCTAATCAGGAGGCTGAGGCATGAGAATCACTTGAACCTGGGAGGCAGAGGCTGCAGAGGGCCGAAATTGTGCCATTGCACTCCAGTCTGGGTGACAGAGTAAAACTCTGTCTCAAAAATAAAAAGAATTTATCTTCTTGATATATCAACTTTTCTGAATGTTCCCGTTTTGAATTTTCTAACCTGTCCAATACGTTCTCTTAATAAAATTCTTGGAGCTGATTTTTTTTTTGGATTTCTTGCCTTGTTGACTTTTCCTCTTTATCCATAAGCTATATAATCACCAAATACATTGTTGCCATTATTTTGAACAAACTGTTATCTGTTAAATCCATTCAGAATAGGAAAACATTCCTATGTTAGAACAGGAAAATATTTTACTTCCACCTATTCCTTAATTCTTTTCTGCTCTTTATGTAGCTCCAAGTTTCTGACCAAAAACATTTTATTTCACTCTAAAGAACATCTACTAATATGTCCTGCAAGGCAGGTCTACTGGTGACAAATTCTCTTAATTTCTGTTTGTCTAAGAAAGTCTTTATTGCTCCTTCATACTTGAAGCATAATTTCACTGGATACAGAAGACTAGCTTAGTTGTTTTTCTCTGAACACTTTATATGTCACTCCACTCTGTTCTTGCATGGTTTCTGGTAAGATTTCTTATCTTTATTCCTCTAGTATTGTCCTTCCTTGTGGTTTCTTTCAGTATTTTCTATTTGTCTTTCTTTTCCTGCATTTGAAGATGATGTGCATAGGTGTATATATCTTGGTATTTATTCTTCTTGGTGTCCTCTAAGCTTCCTGGTTCTGTAGTTTTGCATCTGTCACTAATTTTGGAAAATTCTTGGCCATTACTACTTTAAATATCTCTCCTGCTGCTAATTCTTGTGGTATTCAAATAACGTGTTACATCCTTTCAAATTGTCCCAGAGTTCTTGGACATTCTGTCCTTTTTTCTTTCATTTGTTTCTCCTTGCATTTCCGTTTGGGAAAGTTCTATTTACCTATGTTCAGGATCACTGATTCTTTTTGTAGCTGTGTCTAATCCACTGATGAGCCCAACAAAGGCATTCTTCATTTCTATTATAGTGTTTTTTATTTCTAGCATTTTCTTTTGATTCATTTTCAGTGTTCCCAACTCTCTGCCTGCATTATGCATGTTCTTGCATGTTGTCTATTTGTTCCATTACAGCTTTTAATATATTAATCAGTTAAATTCCTTATCTGATAATTCCTAAATTTGTATCATATCCGTCTAGTACTGCTTACTTTGTTTTAGTCCGTTTTTTTCCCTTGCCTTTTAGCATGCTTTGTAATTGCTAAAAGTAGAACATGATGTATTAGGTAATAGGATCTGAGGTAGACAGTCTTTTAAAGTGAGGCCTTAGGGTAATCTGGCTAGAAAGTAGGCAGTGTTTAATGTATGCAGTAGCTGTAGGTGCCAGATGTTTCCGTTTCCTTTAGTGTCTTTGTTGTGTTTTGTTTTTAATACCAGTGTCTCTGGTTTCCCTAAGAACTCCTTACATAGTTACAGCTCCTCCATTTGTAATCCATTGTTACTATATGGGAGTTTTGAAGACATGTGTCTTAGTCTTTTTGTACTGCTATAACAGAATACCTTAAATTGTGCAACTTATAAACAACAGAAAATTATTTCTTACAGTTTTCAGGCTGAGAAATCCAACATCAAGGTACTGGCAGATTCAGTGTCTGGTTCGAGTCCGTTCCTCATAGATGGCATCATGTTGCTGTGTCCTCACATGGAGGAAAAAGGAAGGGGCAAATAGGTTCCTCAAGCTCTTTTATTGGGGGAACTAATTCCATTCATCAGGGCAGAACACTCAGGACCTAATCACCCACCAAAGGCCCCACCTCTTAATACCTTGGGGATAGGGGGTTAGGTTTCAACATGTAAATTTTGGAGGGATACAAACATTTAGACCATTACAACCTGGTAGTGGGGTGTGGGGTAGGGAAAGCAAACTTATGACTAAATCTCAAGTCTTTTAGTGGTTCTGTGTTTGTGCTGTGAAGTGTTTCTAAGTTTTTGTTTTTTTTGCCCTCCCCTTAGGTGAAATGGGAAGGCTAAAGGGGGTTGTGGTTGGCTAACTACCTTCCCCTTGAACACAAAAGGCTCTGGCACCACCTCCCTTGGAGTTAACGATTTCTTTTGTTATGGAGAATAGAATGCTCTGGATCTCTTTCAGATTGGTTACTTTTCCCTTCTCACTGCTGTAAAACATGAGGGATTTATTTTTCTTCTTGGATTTTTACTGTGGGAAGCTGATGAGGTTCTTGGAGGCAAACCCCATGAAAGTGAGAGGTTCCTCTAGGACTGGGTCCCAAGGAGTTTCTCACTTGCACACTGACCCACACTTAGCCTCAGCCATTTCTGCTCCAGGTAAACTGATCTGGCTGTGACTCACTGTACTTGCATGCTTGTCCCATGGCCTCAATTCTCTGATGGTTCTAAAGCCACGGACTTTCATTTTGGTTAGGCTTTTTCTTTTTAGATGTGACTGATGACTTTCAAGCTCTTTACATGTTAGAGCTGAAATGTTTGTTTTTCTAATTCCAATTGTAAAATTCTACCATGATATGGTTTGGCTGTGTCCCCACGCAAATCTCATCTTGAATTGTGGCTCCCCATAATCCCCATGTGTGGTGGGTGGGACCCAGTGGGAGGTAACTGAATCATGGAGGTAGGTTTTTCCCATGTTGTTCTCGTGAAAGTAAGTCTCACCAGATCTGACAGTTTTATAAAGGGTAGTTTCCCTGCACAGGCTCTCTTGCTTCCTGTCATGTAAGACATGCCTTTGTTCCTCCTTTGCCTCCTGCCATGATTGTGAGGCCTCCCCAGCCATGTGGAACTGTGAGTCCATTAAACCTCTTTCCTTTAATAAATTACCCAGTCACAGGTATGTCTTTATTAACAGCATGAGAACAGACTAACACATACCACTTCTGACTCTCCCTCATCTTTTAGCTGCTCCAGGTAAGAGGAAACACTACAGTAGGGATTCCAGGTTATGAAGGGAATGTGTGGGTGCCACATCAAGAGCACAGAGCAATTCTTGCCTGAGTTTTGTTTTGTTTTGTTTTTGAGATGGAGTCTCGCTCTGTTACCCAGGCTAGAGTGTAATGGTGCGATCTCAGCTCACTGCAACCTCTACCTTCCAGGTTCAAGCGATTCTCCTGCCTCAGCCTCCCGAGTAGCTGGGACTACAAGCCATGCCGCCATGCCTGGCTAATTTTTTTTTTTTTTTTTTTTTTTTTGGAGATGGGGTCTCCCCCCCCCCCCCCGGCGGGAGTGCAGTGGTGCGATCTGGGCTCACTGCAAGCTCCACCTCCCAGGTTCACGCCATTCTCCTGCCTCAGCCTCCAAGTAGCTGGGACTACAGGCGCGCACCACCACGCCCGGCTAATTTTTTGTATTTTTAGCAGAGACGGGTTTTCATCGTGTTATCCAGGTGGTCTTGCTCGTATCTCCTGACCTCGTGATCCGCCCGCCTCGGCCTCCCAAAGTGCTGGGATTACAGGCATGAGCCACCAAGCCTGGCTAATTTTTTGTATTTCAGTAGAGACGGGGTTTCACCGTGTTGCTCAGGCTAGTCTCGAACTCCTGAGCTCAGGCAATCTGCCCTCCTTGGCCTTTCAAAGTGCTGGGATTACAGGCATGAGTCATTGTGGTCAGCCTTGTCTGAGGTCTTAGAAGTTGGAAACACTTTTCCTTTGGCTGCTTATAAGGGAAGTTCAATGAAGATCTGTGTTCTGTTAAGATTTCTGTAGTTATTAAATCAGTCTTATTTACCTTTTTCTGATTGACCCTTTTCTGTGCAGCTTTATCTAACTTAGAGTTTCTGGAGCACAGCGTCTAGAAGTGTCTGAGAACCAGGCAGTGCATCAAATCCCAGCTGCCCTAATTCAGCCACTGCCAGAGTATGGTGAAAGAGACAGACAGATGCAGCTAAGTCCTATCATGAGTGCCTTGATATTTTCTAAGAGTCTTAACATTTTCATTTTCATATTTACTTTTTTTTTTTTTTTTAAGATGGAGTCTTGCTCTTTCACCCAGGCTGTAGTGCAGTGGTGTGATCTTGGCTCACTGCAAGCTCCACCTTCTGGGTTCACACCATTCTCCTGCCTCAGCCTCCCGAGTATCTGGGACTGCACGCGCCCAACACCATACCTCGCTAAGTTTTTGTATTTTTAGTAGAGATGGGGTTTCACTGTGTTAGCCAAGATGGTCTTGATCTCCTGACCTTGTGATTCACCCACCTCGGCCTCCCGAAGTACTGTGATTACAGGCGTGAGCCACCGTGCCTGGCCCCAATTTACATTTTTAATCCATCTAGAATATGTATTATATATGAACTGAGGAAGAAATCTGATTTCTGTTTTTTCTTTCAAAATAGTATACTTTAAAGGTGGTTTCTTATCCCAGTCTTTAAGATGTATTAAACAGTTTTGATAAGATTTGTGAAATATCTTGATATTGACTCTTCTCAGTTATCAGCACCATTTTGACACTCTTCTGGCACTGCATTAGTTCAACAGGTAATTATTTAGCAGGACATGAACACACAGTATGATTATCAGGATATTTAAATGTTATTAGTAGAGGCTATTCTCTCTATGGAGTAGCCATTCTTTATTCCTTTACTTTCTTAATAAACTTGCTTTCACTGTACTGTATGAACTCGCCCTGAATTCTTTCTTGTGTGACAGCCAAGAATCCTCTCTTGGGGTCTGGATCAGGACCCCTGTCTGGTAACATCTTTCTGGTGACCACAGAAGGAACAATACTAAGGAAATCCTGACCCAAAGGCTAACTCTGGGTAAGTACTGGGGTCTGGTAACGTCTTTCTGATGAATCACGGAAGGGATGATACTGAGGAGACCCTCCAACCCAAAGACTGCAGCACTGATTGGCCAACTGTGGGTAAGTGGGGTGCATATACCTGGGTAAAGAATGGGATTGGGTTACAGGCCCAACTTAGTGGAGTTAAAGTCTCTCCTAAGACAGAGTGGGTTAAAGGCCCCTCTCAATAAAAGGCAAGGATGCTTGACTGAACTTGGGTTTGAAGCCCAACTTAGGAAGGTTAGATTCCTTCCTAAGATTTAGGGGGTTAGAGGCTCCTCTCAGTAAAATCCCTCTTGGCTAAGAATTGGTTTGGCACTACGGATGTTAACTGCTTTTCTGTTTGAATTAATCTGCCTTGCACTCTTTGCTGATGGTGGTGGGTGACAGGATTAGGCATGTACAGGATGGTGGGATATGGGGAGCTTTTACCTCCCCAAAAGGAGAAACTTGAGAGCTGAAGGAACTGCTAGAAAAGATCCCTCTTAACTGACAAATGGCCACCTGAACTTTTGATTTAGTGTCAGTTGCAATGGGTGGGTCTTTCTCTGGCCTCTCTGAGCACCTTGCCTTCCCCGTCCTGCCACAAAGCAATGCTTTTCTTCCTTCCCTTCCCTTTCTCTTTCTGTGCAAACTGATTGAATGAATGGCAAAAATCACTGTTTATCTCCTCTGTAAAGTTTTGATTAATAAAAAAAGGATTTGTGAGGCTAGTCTTAAGCTGTAGTGAATTTGGTGTGCTTTGTGTGTCTTTCTGTATTGTTCTGTCATAGAGATGGGTACCTTAGGATAAAACACAGGCTTAGAACCCCACAAGCCCACTGTTTAAGATGGCCCAGCAAACTAGTGAGTTATAAACTTTGCTGCAGGTCCCTGGGAAAAAAACTGGATGAGGTTTCCCTCTTGTATGTCCTTGGGAGCTTGACCACGTGATCATGTGGCCTAGCTTTGTCTTTTCACAATGGTGGCCCAGGTTCAGGGTCCAATTCCTGGCTTAGGAAATGAGTCCTTTTCTTCTGTTTGTCTGTGTATTTATATGTGTTGTGTGTATAATATGAAAGAGCTTTGATTAAATGGTTTAAAAATAAGTGCTTTTATCAATTATTTTGTCAGAAAAGCAAAAAGTATAATGTCTTTTAGTTTACGTGATTTAAGTAATTTTTGAGAAATTGAAACAATTCTACACGTAAGGTGTGTATAGAAAGTGAAATGCGTTTTTGGCAAAAGATTATAAGAAGGCATAGGAATGTGGATTTTTTTTTGTCTAGATTTAAAAGTTAAAGGATTGTTTTAAGTTAGGTAAGATAAAGCTTAAGGTTTAAGCAAGTTTTGGAAGGTTTGTAAAAAATTAATCTTTATAAAAGAAATTGTGTGAACATATCGTCTAAAGTTAAAGGGGTATTCAGGCTTTCTGTAAATTGAACATTGGAATAAAAGCACAACAGATTTTTCTTAGAGCATTAATCTGCTCTTTAACAAAAATTTGTAAAGGGTTATAAAAGGTTTATGAGAACCTCACTTTATGGTCAAACATGAAAATTGGGTAGATATGTCTATAGGTTTTATTGAAAATTGGGTTTAACATTAATAGTACAGTTATGTAAAGGTGAAATCTGGCATAAAAGTCATACAGGAAGCAGTGTCAAATGTGAAACAGTGTTTAGCTTTTCTCGGGCTATATTTGTATAAATATGTTATTAGTATGCGTTCCAAAATAATGGGAAACTCCTATAATTCTGATATGACTTAGTGCACCTTATCAGTATAATTGTTACATAAAACCATTGTATGTAACAGAGGTAACCAAATTTCTTTGTCAATTGTGTTTTTAACTGTGGCTGTCTTAAAACTTTTTGCCATCCATAGACAATTATTTTGTTTTGATCCTCTTCAAAAGGAGATTTTTATTATTATTATTATTATTTTGAGACTGAGTCTCACTCTGTTGCCCAAGCTGGAGTGCAGTGGTACAATCTCAGTTCACTGCAACCTCCGCCTCCCAGGTTCAAGTGATTCTCGTGCCTCAGCCTCCCAAGTAGCTGGGATTACAGGAGCGTGCCACCACGCCTGGCTAATTTTTGTGTTTTTATTAGAGACAGTGTTTCACCATGTTGGTCAGGCTGGTCATGAACTCCTGACCCTTGTGTAGAAATGCAGGATAAGCTTACCAAATGTTTTTTTAAAAAACACGCATTAATCTTCCAGACATCACCTTTTGTTGGAACTCAAGAGTTATGAGTGGCTCTCGACATACTGATGCTTTCTAACTAAGCTCCTCTCTATCCTGAACATGAGAGATCCTAATAGTTAGGCAGGAATATCATCGCCCCATTCAGCCTGAAGAAGTTACAGAAGATGGATTTTTGTCCCTCTGCAACCCTTAGGATTAAGCGTTCTCTTACAAAAGAGAACAGGGAAATGTCAGAGGCATTTGAACTAGAGCAACTCCCATCTTAAATAGGAGCTGGGTAAAATAAGGCTAAGACCTGCTGGGCTGCATTCCCAGTGGCAAGTTAAGGCATTTTTAATCACAGAAAGAGACAGAAGGTCAGCAGAAGATACAGGTCATATGGACCTTGCAGACAAAACAGGTTGCAGTAAAGAAGTTGGTTAAATCCCACTAAAATCAAGATGGTAACAACAGTGACCTCTGGTCGTCTTCACTGCTACACTCCCACCAGCGGCATGACAGTTTACAAATGCCATGGCAACGTCAGGAAGTTACCCTATATGGTCTAAAAAGGCGAGGCATGAATACTCCACCCCTTGTTTGGCATATCATCAAGAAATAACCATAAAAATGGGCAACCAGCAGCCCTTGGGACTCCTCTGTCTATGGAGTAGCCATTCTTTATTCCTTTACTTTCTTAATAAACTTGCTTTCAATTAAAAAAAAATTATTAATAGAAATACAGAATAGAAATAGAGTCACACAATGTGCCACACAATGACGTTCAGTCAATGCCAGACTGCATATATGATGGTGATTTCATAAGATTATGATGGAGCTGAAAAATTCCTATAATTTAGTTACATAATAGCACAATGCATTACCTTTCCTGTTTTGAGATGTTTAGATACATAAATACTTACCACTGTGTTACAAATGCCTACAGTATTTAATACAGTAAACTGTTGTACAGCTTTGTAGCTCAGAAGCAACAGGCTGTACCATAGCTTAGGTGTGTAGTCGGCTATACTACCTCAGTTTGTGTAAGTACACTCTATGTGTGCACAACAATGAAATTGCCTAACAATGCATTTCTCAGAATGTATCGTCATTAAGCAACACGACTGTATATAGAAATATTAATAATAATTAGGAGAATACAATTATGGGTTGGTTTCCATCTTCTGCATTTTCCAAAAGTTTGTAATGTATTCATATTATTTCTACAGTTCAAAAAATATTACTGATGCCTGTTACAAGGAAAGTGGTATGCCAGGCAATATATACAAAAAAGTAAAAATGTATATACTACCATGTCTTTGATTCCCAGGGGCTTTCCAGCTATTGGGGGAATAAATTACAATGTGAGGCAATGTATGGCTAACATTTCATAAGTAAAGAACTTACATATTCAAAAAATGTTGCAGGCATTGAGTTACATAGTTACTGAAATAAGCTATTGATGTCTCCACAATTCTAACTTAAGAGCATACTAATTTGGATGGCTAGCCTATTCTTTCTTGAAAGGAAGCCTTCAATTTACCTTAGAAATGCCTTTTTTTTTTGTCTTACTTCTCACTAACAGATGGCATAGGCTGTGTTCTCCTTATCAATTTACCCATTTTAAGACTGACTTCTTTTTTTTTTTTTTAACTATCAAATTCTAATCGAATTTCATTTACTACGTCATGCTCAGGATAGTTCTCAGTTTTATAGGGCCTGAAACAAAAAACAATTTTGGGGTCTTCTTTAAGGAGAAGAATACAAAACTGCAAATACAAAATTAGGTCAGGGTCTTGGAAGAGGTTAATGCCAAAGAAGGGCCTGAAGCTTCAAGTCTGTTACCTTTAAGGTAAATCTTTTTCCAGTCACGGTTCCCAAATGAATTATTCTTTTCATTTGACTTACAAGTCAAAAAGAAAAAAATATATATATATGTATCATTTTTTTAACAACTGTCATAAAAATCTATGAAATGAGAAACTTTATAATCAGCATCTTAAACAAACATGAAAATAAAATTCCAGAAAAAAAAGTAGGGAGTCACATTGCATTTGCTATAGTGGTACTCAGAGAAGTAGCTTAGTGCAGTGGCTTAGATATGAACTCTGGAGTCAAACTGCCTGGGTTCAAATCTCAGCTTTACTACTTCACAGCTGAATGACCTCAGACAAGTAACACAATACAACCACTCTGTTGCTTAGTGTCCTCACCTGTAAAATGAAAACAGTACTTACCTAATGAGATTGTTGTAAGAATTATATTAGAAATAGAAGGACAGCAAGATTATTTAGCATGTGTAAAATACTTAGAATCTGGCACATGATAAGTGCAATATAAGTGTTAGCTCCTATTATTATTAGTATATCACTTATAATTCAATTTAGAAAATTACTTCCATTTCCTGAGCATCTCAACTGACAGAGTTCTATAAATATAGCTGAATTTATTACAATAATTTGCTAATATTGAAAAAAACCCTAAATTTCATCAACAAGAAACATACTGAATGAATTAATGGTATATTAAGATCATAGAACCACTAGGTCACCAACAAAAAGAATGAGGTTGATCTATAATTACTGACATGGAAAGATATCTGTGATAATAGTATTAGTAAATAATATTAGTGTATAAGATTCTATTCACTGGCTGGGCACGGTGGCTCACACCTGTAATCCCAGCATTTTGGGAGGCTGAGGCAGGTGAATCACAAGGTCAGGAGTTTGAGACCCGCCTGACCAACATGGTAAAATCCCATCTCTACTAAAAACACAAAAATTAGCCAGGCATGGTGGTGTGTGCCTGTGATTCCAGCTACTTAGGAGGTTGAGGCAGGATGACTGCTTGAACTTGGGAGGCAGAGGTTGCAATGAGTCGAGATCATGCCACTGCACTCCAGCCTGGGCAACAGAATGAGAGACTCTAGCTCAAAAAAAAAAAAGATTCTCTTCACTGTTCTCAAGTATGTATTTTGTTTGCTGTATGTGTATATATATATATATATATATATATATAGGCTTCTATTCACATAGAAAATGCCTGGAAGAATGCATACCGTCCAGTGGTTACATCACAGGACAGAACTGGGAAACTTATAATAATATACTTATATACTATTATAGTTTTATATTTTATAGAATGTGCATGCATTATTTTTACAATTTAATTTTCCAACTCTGAGTCAGAAAAATAAGGTCAGCCCACCTCGGTGTGTCTACAAACTTCTCGATCAGCACAGCATCATCATTGAAAGACTTCTTAGCTTCTCTCCGTGCTGATTCTAACTGTTCTTGAAATTCTTGCTCCGATCTAACGATCCTCATTCCCTAAGAGAGAAAAGATGATTATGACTACAACATAAATAAAACAAAGAAGAGGAGCCTGAATTGGCAAACACAAGCATGCACAATCTTACTTTTCCTCCTCCACCCCGGATGGCTTTAATCATGACAGGATAGCCAATTCTCCCGGCGTGTTCCTTCAGGCACCGATCTGATTGGTCCTCACCATGATAACCCTCCACAACAGGTACTCCAGCAGCAGCCATTATGGATTTGGATGTGCTTTAGAGTGGGAAAGCAAAAACATGCCCCAAATTCTATAAACTGTTTCATTCAAAAGAAACACAAATATAGCCCAGTCTATAAATTACAATGGAACCCTTTAAAGAAAACATCTTTAAATGTTTTCTCTTATTAAAACATCATATTAAATGTTTTGAGATGACAAAATAATACAAATTCAAGATGTCTATTAGTTAGTTTCCCTCAATTCATGTGGTAGCTCATCTCACCCTATTTTTAATCCCAAAATACTAATATGTTGATTAGGAACATTAAGTATTTTCTGTAACTCAATGGAATTTCCCTGTCGCAGATAAATAACTTATGCCTATGACAACAGAAGGGTAGAATTAAAATATCTATTAGGGGTAAAACAAACTATTTTTTTTTGTTTTTAAAGAGACAGGGTCTCACAATGTTGCCCATGCCAGAGTGCAGTAGTGCAATTACACCTCACTACAGCCTTAAACTCCTGAGCTCAAGTGATCCTTCTGCCTCAGCCTCCTAAGCAGCTGGGATTACAGGTGTGTGTCACCATACCCAGCTGAAATCTTTTTTTTTTTTTTGAGATGGGGTCTTACTCTGTCACCCAGACTGAAGTATGATGGTGTGATCACAGCTCACCACAGCCTTGATTTCCTGGGCTCAACCAATCCTCCTACCTCAGCATCCCAAGATGTTGGACCCACAGGCACGTGCCACCAAGCCTGGAATTCTTAAAAAATGTTGTAGAGACAAGGTCTCCCTATGTTGCCCAGGCTGGTCTTAAACTTTTGGGCTCAAGCGATCCTCCCACCTTTGCCTCCCAAAGTGCTGGATTACAGGTGTGAGCCACTGTGCCCAGGCCTGGATGAATTAAAAAAAAAAAAACAATTTAGAGACAAGGTCTCAATAAGTTGCCCAGGCTGGTCTTGAATTTCTGGCCTCAAGCTATCCTCCTGCCTCAGTCTCCCAAAACACTGATATTACAGGCATAGCCACCATGCCTGGCCCAAACTATTTCAACTGACCTTTATACAGTTAAAATTTTAAAAGATATAAACTCATACCTCTTTATACCCATGTCTCTAATTGCAGATGGAGGAGGGCCTATAAAAATAATTCCTTCTTGCTTACAAAGTTCAGCAAATTCCATGTTTTCTGAAAGAAAACCATATCCTGGATGGATAGCCTAGAAATGAGAAATAAAATAAAAAACTTACTCATTAGTGCTCAGCTGGCAACACCTTAATGCAGGTGAGGCTGTCTTCCTCTGGGAGGCCTCTCCCTACACTGCTAACAGTATGATCTCTATTAAAATCTGTTTCCAAAGAAATATCGGAAATATTCACATGAAAGCTCTGAAGCCTTACCTAAACTAGATGAATCTATATTTCTTTTTATTGTGATAATATATACATAGCAAAACATTGACCATTTTAGTTACTTTTAAGTATATAATTCAGTGGCATTAAGTACACTGACAACGTTGGGCAATTGTCATCACCATCCATCCTCAGGATGTTTTAATCTCCAAACATAATTCTCCGTTCCCTCCCTTTCCTTAGTGCCTGGTAACCAGCATTTTACTTTCTGTGTTTATGAATTTGTCTAGCCAAAGTACCTCATGTAAGTGGAAGTATATAATAATTTGTCTGAGTTTGGCTTATTTCACCTGCATAATGTTTTCAAGGTTCATTCATGTAACATGTGTCAGAATTCCATTTGTTTTTAAGGTCGAATAATATCCAGTTTGTATACATATTGTTTACCCATTCATCTCTTGATGGACATTGTGTTATTTCTACATATTGTGAATACTGATGCTATGAAAAACAAGTATTGGTATACAAGTATCTGTTTGAGTCCCCGCTTTAAATTCTTCTAGTTGTATACCAAAAGTGGAATTGCTGGATCATATGGCACAGAAGTTACTGTATACTTAAATTTAAAACAACACTGCAATTAGGGTAGAATGTCAAGGAGTAAAGAGCTTCAGAGTGGTAAGGGAAATTTGTCTATTCTGTCTCTATAAAACTGGCCTAGAATTGAAATCATGGCATCCAAAAACCCCAAAGAGAACACTAGCTCAATAAATACCTCACTTATCTTCAGGTCACTATTTATCAATGTCATCTTTCCAGAAAAAAGCTAAGAAGCAAATGAAAGTCATGTATTAAAGTCCACAGGAGTGCCCCTTATCCAGGGGGGATATATTCCAAGATCACTAGTGGATGCCTGAAACTATGAATACTACAGAACTGGACTGATACCAATTGGACCACGCTTCTGTTCTTGTCTTCCAAACACAAATTTAATGCCTTTCCCATCTTAACTAAGCACTTGCCATGCACTGTGGCCGTAACTTTCGCAGTTTGAGGTGCAACAGGAAAATAACATGAATTTGTTTTTTCTTCTTCACAATTTCACAGATAGAAACTTTGTCCTTACCAAGAACCAAGAAATCTCAACATATACATATATATTTTTTCTTTCCTTGAGAATGTTCACCTTTTCACTTAAAAGAAGCATTTTATGGCTTCTCTTTGGCATAAGTGAATTGTTACCATCATTACTCTTGCACTTTGAGGCCATGATTTAAATAAAATAAGGGTCACTTGAACACAAGCATGGTGGTACCATGACAGTCGATTTGATAACCTAGATGGCTCCTGAGTGACTATGTTGGGGAGTGTAGACAGCGTGGAGACACTGGACAAAAGGACGATTCACATCCTGGGAGGGACAAAGCAGACCGTGCAAGATCTCACTGTGTAATTCAGAATGGCGTGGAATTTAAAACTTATCAATTGTTGATTTCTGGAATTTTCCATTTAATATTTTCAAACCATAGTAGACTGCAGGTAACTGAAACCACTCAAAGAGAAACCTTGGATAAAGGCGGACAACTGTATGTGTACTTTTAGTGAAAAGGGCATCCCTCAGACTTCAGCCTAGTTACTTCTAATGTACTCAGAATTTTAACGAACATACTTACTCGGATTTAGCCCACAGAACAGGAAATTCAGTAACTGAAGGACAGCAAGATTTCTAAGAGCAAACACACTGACAGCAAAAAGGGAAGAAACAGAAGGAGGCAAAAGGCAGAGTGGGCTTGGATGATTTAATGAGTGATGAAGTCACTCCCTCTCCAGTATCAGTAGCCCTGAGGGGATTTGTTCTTCTAACATGTATTATAATTATGACCAAAACAATATAAAAAGACAAATGCTTCGCCAATACTATTTCAAAATAGTTACACTCAAAGAACATTTCAAAATTAAAGGGGCAAGCTTCAGATATCTGGGAAACTCATACGAATGGAAAAACCCACATCCTAGTGACAGAAAACAAAAAAATGCCAGATACAGATAAAATGCTGGATAGTCACAAGTTGCAGCCAGTGTGGAGTTTTATTTCTTTTAAACCAAAGTTCAATTTTATTTTATTAACTTTTATTTTAGGTTTGGGGTGCATGTGAAGATTACACAGGTGAATACATGTCACAGAGGTTTGTTGTACAGATTATTTCATCATCCAGGTATTAAGCCCAGTACTCAATAGTTATCTTTTCAGCTCCTCTCCCTCCCACCTTCCCCACTCAAGTATACCCCAATGTCTTTTGTTTCCTTCTTTGTGTTCATAAGTTCTTATCATTCAGCTCCCACTTCTAAGTGAGAACATGCAGTATTTGATTTTCTGTTCCTGTGTGAGTTTGCCAAGGATAATAGCTTCCAGCTCCATCCACGTTCCTGCAAAAGATGTGATCTCATGCTTTATTACAGCTGCATAGTATTCCGCGGTGTTTATGTACCAACTTTTCTTTATCCAATCTGTCACTGATGGGCATTTAGGCTGATTCAATGACTCTGCTATTGTGAATGATGCAATGAACATACATGCACATGTGTCTTTATGGCAGAATGATTTACATTCCTCTGGGTATACAACCAGTAATGGGATTGCTGCGTTGAATGGCAGTTTTGCTTTTAGCGCTCTGAGGAATCACCCTGCTGCCTTCCACAATGGTTGAACTAATTTACATTCCCACCAACAGCATATAAATGTTACCTTTTCTCCACAACCTCCTGGCATCTGTTATTTTTCTGACTTCTTAATAATAGCCATTCTGACTGGTATGAGATGGTGTCTCACTGTGGTTTTGATTTGCATTTCTTAATGATCAGTGATATTGAGCTTTTTTTCATGTCTGTTGGTCGCATGTATGTCTTCTTTTGAGAAGTGCCTGTTCATGTCCTTTGCCCACTTTTTTTTTTTTTTTTTTTGAGACGGAGTCTCGCTCTGTCGCCCAGGCTGGAGTGCAGTGGCCGGATCTCAGCTCACTGCAACCTCCACCTCCCAGGTTCACGCCATTCTCCTGCCTCAGCCTCCCAAGTAGCTGGGACTACAGGTGCCCGCCACCACGCCCTGCTAATTTTTTTGTATTTTTAGTAGAGACAGGGTTTCACCATGTTAGCCAGGATGGTCTTGATCTCCTGGCCTTGTGATCCCCCTGCCTCAGCCTCCCAAAGTTATGGGATTACAGGCATGAGTCATCGTGCCCAGCTGTCCTTTGCCCACTTTTTAATGGGGTTGTTTTTCTCTTGTACATCTGTTTAAGTTCCTTATAGATACTAGATATTAGACTTTTGTCAGATGCAAAGTTTGCAAATATTTTCTCTCACAATTTGGGTACTTTATATAAAATGGTCAAACATCTACACTACGAAAATGAAACAAGTCTATGTCCTAGTCCTCCCTGGGTTGGGTTTTCTTTTGAGATGTGATTTATAATACATAGCATTCATTCATTCATAGTTTGGTGAATTTAGTAAATCTATACAATTGTGCAACTATCACTACAATCCAGTTTGAGAACACTTGCATCACTAGAGAAAGTTCCCATGTGCCCACCTGCAATCTGTTCCCACACCCAAGCAACAACTGAGTTGCTGTCTCTATGGTTTCGCCTTTAAAAAAATTCATATAAACAGAATCATACAGTATTATGTGTCTGGCTTCTTTAACTTCACATAATTTTTCAAGGTTTATTCATGTTGTGGAGTGTGTCAGTAGATCATTTCTTTTTATAATATGGATTCTGTTACATGGATATACCACATTTTGTTTACCCATTCATTTGAATTGTTTCCCAGTTTGTGGTTATCATGAATAACGGTGTTATAAACATTCACAGACAAGTCTGTGTGAAAATATTTTTCATTTCTCTTGGGAAAATACCCAGGAGTGCAACTGTCATAATATGGTAAGAATACATTTAACTTTTCTAAAGGGATGATTTTATTTTGCATTTCCACCAGCAATTTATGATGCTTTCAAGGGTATCCATATCCCTGCCCACATATTGTATTGTCAGTCTTTTTGATTTTGGCCAACCTCGTGGGTGCATAGTGTTACTGCACTTTTTAAACATAGTTGTTGAGATATAATTCATATACCATAAAACTCGGCCAACCCAATGATTTGTAGTATACTCAGAGTTGCACAATTATCACTATAATCTAAAATATTAAGATCTAATAATGTAAGTTTTTAACACTGCAAAAAGAAATCCTGTGCCTATTAGCCATTTCTCATTCCCCATAAACCCCCAGCCCTAGGCAACTGTGAATCTACTGTCTCTATAGATTTACCTATATGAACATTTCGTATAAATGGAATCATATAATATATGCAGTCTTTTGTGACCAGCTCTGTCACTGAACATAATGTTTTCAAGGTTCAGCCATTTTTTTTTTTAACACAAATCAGTAATCCATTCCTTTCTGATGGCAAAATAATACTCCATTGTATGGCTATGCTACATTTTATTTATGCATTCATCAGCTGATAGACATTTGCGTTGCTCCTACTTTTTTGGCTACTATAAATAATGCTATGAACATTCAGGCATAAATTTCTGTGTGGATGTGTTTTCATTTCTTTTGGATACAGACTGAAGAAGTAGAGTTACTAGTTCATAAAGTAACTCTACGTTTAACATTTTGAGAAACTGCAAAACTGTTTTCCAAAGTGGCTGCTCCAGTTTACATTCCCATCAATAACGTAGAAGGGTTCCAATTTCTCTAAGTCCTCACCAATACTTGTTATCATCTCTTTTTGATTATAGCATCCTAGTGAGTATGAAGTGGTATCTCACTGAGGTTTTGATTTGTATTTCCCTAACAGCTAATATGTTGAACATCTTTTAATGGGCTTTCTGGTCATTTGTGTACCTTCTTTGGTGCAGGATCTATTCAAACATTTTGTTCATTTTTTAAAAATTGGGTTTCTTAGCAACAGTTTCAAGCTTTGAAGTCAATTTATCATTTCTTTATTTCATGAACCTTTCTTATAGTATTATGTCTAAGAAATCTTTGCCTAATCCAAGGTCTCAAAGATTTTCTCCTATGTTTTCGTCTAGAAGTTTTAGTTTTAGTTCTCACATTTAGGTCTATGATATATTTTAATTTTTTTGTTTAAGGTGTAAGAGTCTAGGATCTAGGCTTCAGGTTCATCTTTTTACAAAGAGATATCAAATTACTGCAGCAACATTGTTTAAAAAACTCTCCTCTATTGAACTACTTTAGCATCTTTATTCAAAAATCAATTGACTACATACGTGGGAGTTTATTTTTGGATTTTCTATCCTGTTCTACTGACCTATGTTTTTATCCTTATACAAATACCACACTGTTTTGGTTATTGTAGATACATTTATTCATTTATTTATTTATTTATTTATTGAGATAGAGCCTTGTTCTGTCACCCAGGCTGGAGTACAATGCCACGATCTTGGCTCACTGCAACCTCCATCTCCTGGGTTCCAGTGATTCTCCTGCCTCAGCTTCCTGAGTAGCTGGGATTACAGGCACCTGCTGCCATGCCTGGCTAATTTTTGTATTTTTAGTAGAGACAGGGTTTCACCATGTTGGCCAGGCTGGTCTTGAACTCCTGACCTCAAGTGATCTGACCACCTTGGCCTCCCAAAATGCTGGGATTACAGGCATGAGCCACTGCACCTGGCATAATGAGTTCTGAGACAGTCTAAACCCTACAAATTAGTTAAGCTTTTCAAAAATTGTTTTAGGTATATATTAGGCTCTTTAGCTATTTTAGGATTAGCTTGTCAATTTCTATTTAAAAAAAAAAAGCCTTCCAGGATTTTTATAAAGATTGCATTAAATATATAATGCCACTTGAATAATATTGAGTGTTCTGATGAAATATCTGTTTCTTTAGAATTTCTTTAGTATCTCTCAGCAATGTTTTACAGTTTTCAGTAAATACGTCTTGAACTGCTTTTGCTAACTTTATTCCTAAGTATTTGATTGCTATTGTGAATGTAACCATTTCCTTAATTTCATTTCCAGAGTATGTGTTACTAGTCTCCTTTCTTTTTAACAGATACTGAATTCGATGGAACTTTTTGGTACACTAGATAAATGTTCTCCTTTCATAACCGTATTAGTCTGTTTTCATGCTGCTGATAAAGACATATCCAAGACTGAGCAATTTACAAAAGAAAGAAGTTTATTGGACTCACAGTTCCACATGGCTGGGGAGGCCTCACAATCATGGCAGAAGGTAGGGAGGAGGAATTCATGTCTTACATGGATAGTGGCAAGCAAAGAGAGCTTGTGCAAGGAAACTCCCATTTTTAAAACCATCAGATCTCATGAGACTCATTCACTACCATGAGAACAGTGCAGGAAAGACCTGTCCCCATAATTCAATCACCTCCCACTGGGTTCCTCCCACGATACGTGGGAATTGTAAGAGTTACAATTGAAGATGAGATGTGGGTGGGGACACAGACCCAAACCATATCATTTCGCTCCGGGCCCCTCCCAAATCTCATGTCCTCACATTTCGAAACCAATCATGCCTTCCCACAGCCCCCCAAAGTCTTAACTCATTTTAGCATTAACCCAAAAGTCCACAGTCCAACGTCTCATCTGAGACAAGGCAAGTCCCCTCCACTTAAGAGCCTGTAAAATCAAAAGCAAGCTATTTACTTCCCAGATACAATGGGGGTATAGGCATTGGGTAAATACAGCCATTCCACATGTGAGAAACTGGCTAAAACATAAGGGCTACAGGCTCCATGCAAGTCTGAAATCCAGCAGGGCAGTCAAATCTTAAAGTTCTGAAATGATCTCCTTTGACTCCACGTCTTGCATCTGGATCACACGGATGCAAGAGGTAGGTTCCCACGGTCTTGGGCAGCTCCACCCTTGTGACTTTGCAGGGTATAGCCCTTCTCCTGGCTGCTTTCACAGGCTGGTGTTGAGTGTCTGTGGCTTTTCCAGGTACATGGTGCAAGCTGTCAGTGGACCTACCATTCTGGGGTCTGGAGGACGGTGGACCTCTTCTCACAGCTCCACTAGGCAGTGCCCCAAAAGGGACTCTGTGTGGGAGCTCTGACCCCACATTTCCCTTCTGCACTGCCCTAACAGAGGTTCTCCATGAGGGATCCACCCCTGCAGCAAACTTCTGCCTGGACATCCTCTGAAATCTAGGCGGAGGTTCTCAAACCTCAATTCTTGACTTTTGTGCACCCACAGGCTCCACAACATGTGGAAGCTTCCAAGGCTTGGGGATTCCACCCTCTGAAACAACAGCCCAAGTAGTACCTTGGCCCCTTTTAGTCACAGCTGGAGCAGCTGGGACTGAGGGTACCAAATTCCTAGACTGTACACAGCAGTCTGGCCTGGCCCAAGAAACCATTTTTTTCTCTCCTGGGCCTGCGGGCCTGTGATGGGAGGGGCTGCCACGAAGACCTCTGACATGCCCTGGAGACATTTTCCCCATTGTCTTGGGGATTAACATTTGGCTTTTTGTTACTTATGCAAATTTCTGCAGCCAGCTTGAATATCTCCTCAGAAAATGGGATTTTCTTTTCTATCACATTGTCAGGCTGCACATTTTCTGAACTTTTATGCTCTGCTTCCCTTACAAAACTGAATCCCTTTAATAGCATCCAATTGAATGCTTTGCTGCTTAGAAATTTCTTCTGCTAGCTCCCTAAATCATCTCTCTCAAGTTTGAAGGTCGACAAATCTCTAGGGCAGGAGCAAAATGCTGCCAGTCTCTTTGCTAAAACATAACAAGAGTCACCTTTGCTCCAGTTCCTAACAAGTTTCTCATCTCCATCTGAGACCACCTCAGCCTAGACTTCACTGTCCACACTGCTATCAGTATTTTGGGCAAAGCCATTCAACAAGTCTCTAGGAAGTTCCAAACTTTACTACTTTTTCCTGTCTTCTTCTGAGCCCTCCAAACTGTTCCAATGTCTGCCTGTTACCCAGTTCCAAAGTCACTTGAACATTTTTAAGTATCTTTTCACCTGTGCTCCACTCTACTGGAACCAATTTTCTGTATTAGTCTGTTTTCATGCTGCTGATAAAGACATACCTGACACTGGGCAATTTACAAAAGAAAGAGGTTTAGGCCTCACAACCATGGTGGAAAGGCAAGGAGGAGCAAGTTACAACTTACATGGATGGCGGCAGGCAAAGAGCTTGTGCAGGGAAACTCCTGTTTCTTAAAACCATCAGACCTCATGAGACTCATTCACTATCATGAGAACAGCACAGTAAAGATCCACCCCCATAATTTAATCACCTCCTACCGGGTTCCTCCCATGATATGTCAGAATTGTAGGAGCTGCAATTCAAGATGAGATTGGGGTGGGGACACAGCAAAACCGTATCAATAACTAAAAACAAAAGGAGCTATCTCCTTGCGAAGATAAAATTCAGTCGTACACTCTGGGAACAGCCTTAAGAAGTTTAACTAATTTCTCTTAGGAAGAACAATTTAATATACCCAAACCATGATGTTCTTGAGCATCTGAATGGATTAAAAGGGAAAACAACAGCACCACTACTATTACCAGCGGGCTAATTCCCTTGTTTCAGGCATGTATTGAGCTGCCACTTCACCCTGGTGGTCACAAGATTGCAAACCTGTCGAGATTGTTCATTGCACAGTACTAATATGTCTTTATTAGTAAACACAGAAAACTATTATCTCTTGTCCTCCTTAATGTCTGCCAAAATAATTTCTTCCAAACTTTTAGTTTGTATTTACTTTGCTCTGTAACTTGCTCAAGAAGACACATACAAGCAAAGTTGTTGGTTCTACTCTCAAGCACAGTTTGCCAAAAACTTCAAGCAAAAATGAGAAGTGTCCTTTCCATGGTGAAGCGGACAAGTCATGGTCTTTAAATTCTTATCACCAAGTGTAAGGTACATGGATGTGCTCTGGTCAAGGAACAGGCTGAGGCAGACGTCCAGGCCTGCATGACTCAGCAAATTTACGGCACAGGCACATACTGCACTTGTTATATAACTGTTTGTGTAAGCTCATACTTGGCTTTATGCCACTATTGTCTGTAAAAGGTATAATTGCCTGGCTAACGCTGTTCAGGGGCTCTTGGGGCACAGCTCGGCTCAACATGGCTTGACATGGTGGGAGTGTTGGCACCCAGAGAGAGAGAGAGAGCGAGCCAAAGTTGTCCGTCTTGCAGCCGGACAGGTGGTAGCCAGGACACAGCTTGGCTTGCTCATGCCCAGAGAGAAAAAGGTTAAGCTGCTGACCCTGAAGGCAAAGGAGAGCCAGCTATGCAGCTGCAAGCATGGGAGTGGCAGGAGCCACAGAGCCAGAGCAGACAGCTAAGATAAAGGTGAACAGTGTGAGAGAGCTGGTGTAACTAAGCTGCTAATAAGAGCTGCTGCTGAATAAAACCATATTCACCTGCCTATGGCCCCCTAAGTGTTTTTTCTGCTCATCCACCCACTCTCCTCAGACTTCAGCATGGGCTGGACAGACCCTGGGACCTGACACCAAGAATTTCCTACCTTCATCTGTGATACTTAAAACATATGGGCTTCCTTTTGGTCAACCACAGAGTACCTGTATTTAGTAAATAACTTGCTATATGCATTTAAGTTACTTGTCACTGATTTTCTAGTACCTGTAATAAAGTTCCTAATTCTTGGTAGCACAAAAAAAAAAAAAAAAAAAAAATGGAGCACTTTTATAAAACATTCATGCCCAGGAGCTACTTCAGATAACTGAGGGGACTAAAGTATAATACACATATAGAAAACTGCATTTGCCCTAAGTGTACAGCTCTTACGTCCACAGTTTACTTAAACTGAACACACCTGTGCAGCCAGTGCTCGGCTCAAGAATCACAACATCACAAGCATTCCAGAAACTGCTTCATGCTCCTTTGCAGTTACTACAGACCTCTTCCACAAGGCAGTGCAACAGTCTCTTTAAAAGCTCAGGGGGTTCTAATCTTCAGACAGGGTTAACTATGGCCTCTTTCCCAACCAGAGAAGACTGAAGACAACCGACAATCAAGAGAACTAGTGTGGCCAGAGTTGTGGCTCACGTCGGTAACCCCAACACGTTGGGAGGCCAAGAGGGAAGGATCACTTGAGCCCAGGAGTTTGAGACCAGCCTGGGAAACATAGTGAGGCTTTGTTTCAAAAACAAACAAACAAAAAATTAGCTGGGCATAGTGACGTGTGCCTACAGTCCCATCACAGCTACTTGGGAGGCTGAGGTGGCAGGATCACTTGAGTCCATGAGTTCAAGGCTGCAGTGAGCCATGATCATAACACTGCACTCCAGCCTGGGAGACAGAGTGAGACATCATCTTAAAAAAAAAAAAAAAAAGCCAGCCTAAAACATATTGATATCTTCTTGAGTTTCTCAATATAGCTATATCACCAGGCATCACCAGAAATTTAGCTCACTTATAAATTTTACTTTAATTTCTTTTTTTTTTTTTGAGACGGAGTCTTGCTGTGTCTCCTGGGCTGGAGTGCAGTGGCCGGATCTCAGCTCACTGCAAGCTCCGCCTCCCGGGTTCACACCATTCTCCTGCCTCAGCCTCTGGAGTAGCTGGGACTACAGGCACCCGCCACCTCGCCCGGCTAGTTTTTTGTATTTTTAGTAGAGACGGGGTTTCACCGTGTTAGCCAGGATGGTCTCGATCTCCTGACCTCATGATCCGCCCGTCACGGCCTCCCAAAGTGCTGGGATTACAGGCTTGAGCCACCGCGCCCGGCCTTACTTTAATTTCTATAAAAGTGCTTATGTCAAAATGGCCACATTAAGAACAATTCTAGGCTGGGCGCGGTGGCTCACGCCTGTAATCCCAGCACTTTGGGAGGCCGAGACGGGCGGATCACGAGGTCAGGAGATCAAGACCATCCTGGCTCACACGGTGAAACCCCGTCTCTACTAAAAAATACAAAAAAGTAGCTGGGCGAGGTGGTGGCGCCTGTAGTCCCAGCTACTCGGGAGGCTGAGGCAGGAGAATGGCGGGAACCCAGGAGGCAGAGCTTGCAGTGAGCTGAGATCCGGCCACTGCACTCCAGCCTGGGTGACAGAGCCAGACTCCGTCTCCAAAAAAAAAAAAAAAAAAAGAACAATTCTAGAGTTTTAGAAAACTTCTTTCAAATCACTGTACAAGTGTTATTCAATGTCCTTTACTAGATGGCCAATAGGTTTCTTCTTTAAAGTCGACATTAAAGGAAGGTTTGCTCTAATTGGCAAGTATCTTTTTATTAGAGGAGAACTTTGTAAATTATAACCCACCAAATTTCCTTTCTGATCTGGTCTGTCCCAAAGAGCTAAATAGCTTTACTTAGGCTAAATTTTCTGATTTAATTCCAACGTTCATTCACTCATGTTACTTGGCTTCTGTTCTTTTATCCTTTGTTTTCACCACTAATTTTTGCAAGACACTCCAAATCTTCAATATCCAGGCCAAATGAATATTTTTTGAAAATATTTTATTCTTTTAAAAATACTGTCTAAAAATATTTTATTATTTTCAAACATTCTTTGGAATATACTTCAAAATAAGTATTACTCCTTTCTCATTGTTTGTGTTATAGCAACTAACATGATACTATTGTAAATAGTACAAGCTTGATAAAGTCCCTCGAATTAGAATATCATACATTTGCTAGAGGGTTGTTATTTAAACTAAAAAAATGGTCTCAGAAAAATGGCCATTAAAAAGAAAGTGGATTTTCAACTCTTGAGGAGGCAGCTTAGAAGAGAAAGCAATAATAAAATAAAAAGGAAGCTCACTGGCCTACAAGAAGTAATTTTTAATTAATAAAAATTTCTAATTAAACAACACCTTCCCTTTTTCCAAAATGCAGGGAAAGAAAGTTCTACTGCTCAGTCTGGTCCAGTGAACAGGGAATGGGGCTGGGAGTCAGAATACTCTTGTTTAATCCTTTTCTCTTTCAGTGATTAGACATGTTTTGATATCAGATCACTGGGGTATCTTGATAAAAATGCAAATTTTGCATAAAATGCAAATTACAGTGGGTTTAGGGTAGGACTTAAAGGCTGTTATTGTTTTTTATTTAGAGATGGGGTTTTGCTATCTTCTACAGGCTGGCCTCAAACTCCCGGGTTCAAGCAATCCTCCTGCCTCAGCCTTCTGAGTAGCTGGGATTACAGATGTGAGCCACTGTGCCCAGTTTAAAAGTCTGAATTCCTAACAAGTTCACAAGTAATGTCAAACCTGCTGTCCATGGACCACACTTTGACGCAAGATTTACATGATCTGGAATAACATCATGCAACCTTCTGTGCATTAGATGTTACGCCCATAAGATGAAGGTAATAATACCATGGCATTTATGCTTAAACACATGATAAATACATAAAGTGATGTTTATGTTAAAGGGCCTGAATGCCTAAGGAGATGTGAGAGAGATATATATATATATATATCTCTCTCTCCATGTATTATCATCATCTTCTTACCCTCCTAAGGACCTTTTACTTCAAGCTATAACCAAAAAAGCTTTATAAACAAGCATATTTTAAATATGCGTTTGTATAAATTAATACCTATTCAGTTTAAGAACTCTATTCTAAAGAAGAGAACACTGATTTAGGGACACATCAATACAAAACAACTATACATATTCACTAATTTGAGTTAAGGACTTGGCTGGGTGCAGTGGATTACACTTGTAATCCCAACACTTTGGGAGGCTGAGGTGGGAGGAGGACTTGAGGCCAGGAGTTTGAGACCAGTCTGGGCAACATAGGGAGGCTCCATCTCTACAAAAATTTAGAAAATCAGCTGGGTATGGTGATGCAAGCCCGTAGCTCTAGCTACTTGGGAGGCTGAGGTGGGAAGATCACTTGAACCCTCACTGCTGCACTCCAGCCTGGATGATAAGTGAACCACTGTCTTAAAAAACAAAAATAAAAACAAATTGAGGACTGTGTACAAGCTCACTGGGTTGCTAGGAGGTATGCTAAAAAGAAAAGGTGTAAGATATGAGTTCTTCCCTTAGGAGAGCACAAAGGAGTTATGGAGGAGCCAATATCTATATTAAACTTGTTAAACAAAGCACTAATTAAGTATAAATATGACAAGAACAGGAAATCAAATGCTGAATGATCAATGTGCTAGAGGCAACAACGAAGAATTTTTTTTTTTTTTTTTTGAGACGGAGTCTTGCTCTGTTGCCCAGACTGGAGTGCAGTGGCCGGATCTCAGCTCACTGCAAGCTCTGCCTCCCGGGTTTACGCCATTCTCCTGCCTCAGCCTCCCGTGTAGCTGGGACTACAGGCACCTGCCACCTCGCCCAGCTAGTTTTTTTTTTTTTTTGTATTTTTTAGTAGAGACGGGGTTTCACCGTGTTAGCCAGGATGGTCTTGATCTCCTGACCTCGTGATCCGCCCGCCTCGGCCTCCCAAAGTGCTGGGATTACAGGCTTGAGCCACCGCACCCGGCGACAACGAAGAATTTCTAAGGAGCAGGAATTCAGGCGAGGGTGATGGGCAACACTACAGCAATTTACTTTTAATTGTTTTGCCTTCTTTCAGTGTTGCTGTCCCTACCTTTGCCCCCACTCCAATCATCCATTTCCCTGCCCAGAAGCCACAATGATTTTATTAAAAAGTAAAGCCGATGGCTTTACTCCTCAGCTTTAAAAAACCCCCCAATGGCTACTCAGAATGAAATACGAACTCCTTATCAAGACCTATAATGTTTTCACTTTGGGAGGCTGAGACAGGCAGAACGCTTGAGCCCAGAAGTTCAAGACCAGCCTGGGCAACAGGCAGAAAGCCCATCCCTACAAAAAATAAAAAATTAGCCAGGTGTGGCGATGTGCATCTGTGGTCCCAGCTATTTGGGACGCTGAAGTGGGAGCCTGGGAGTTGGAAGCTGCAGTGAGCCATGATTGTGCCACTGCACTGCAGCCTGGGCAGCAGAGCAAAGACCCTGTCAAAAACAAACAAACAAACAAACAACACTTGTAATGCTCTAAATGATGCTACCCCTACTTCTCTCTGCTCCATCATCTCCTACCACTTTCTTCCTGTAAGTTGGTTCTCCCAGCTGCAAACCCAACCTTCTACCTGGTGCCTTGTGAAGGAGCTCTGCCTGTTTGCCAGTGGGCTTCCTGTTAGGTTTCGCCAGTAGGGGTCACTGTAGGCAAACCTGAACAAGGAAGCTTTCCTACTCCTTGCCGCTAGGAAGCGGCGGTTGGTTCCAGTCTTCAGGTTCTTTTGGAACTCCAAGAACTAGCCTCATTAAGCCCCCTGCAGCCAGGTAGGGCCCCTCCACAGATCTGAGAACAGCTGCAGAAGGTCCCTCCACCAGTCTCTCCTACAGCCCAAAGGGTGGTTGTCAATTTCTGTTATTATTATGGGGCAATTTCAACATCCCCAGCCCGCCTTCAGCTCTCTAACACTGGTGGAACTAATTCCTCAACTAAGTTCCTTCTGCTGAAATGTCAAATGGAATTTTGGTTTTACTGACTATACCTGAATGACACAGCCCCTTACTGCCTTCACTCCAACCACACTGAACACTTTCCTCCCTTGAACACCAGCTTGTTTTCATCTCAGAGTCTTGGCAATTCCATTTGCCTGAACCGTCTTCCTTAAGTTCCTTACGTGGCCCTAGAATGAGACTGGGAAGTTGGGGTGGAAAAATATTTCTTTCTTGCTTATATTTTACCTTGAAATTTAGAGCCCTACCTACCTATTTCTCCCAAAGGATTTGAGCATGTAGTTTTGAGGACAGAAGAGCTGAATTCTCTCCTAATTTTAACTTATAATTTAGACCCTCTTTCCACCTATTTCCCAAAGTATCTGAAGTACAAAGGAGCCAGTAAAAAGGCAGCCTGGCTGAGAAATGAGATGGGACATGCCTAGTTTACAATGATAATCCAATAATCAAATGTAAAGATCTTGTGAAGGGCTAAAAATAGAAAATTTCTATAAGTAACTTTGCATCAGTTGCACAAAACGTATTCCTTTTGCACTGCAAATCTCTTCACAACCCTCACCTGTGCAGCAGAGGTCTTGGCCACTTGAATGATTTTCTCCATAGATAGGTAGCTCTGCTGGGAGGGAGCGGGACCGATGGAATATGCTTCATCTGCCTGTTTAAGAAACATCACATGCTTAGAAGACTTTGTGGCTAGTACATACTCATACACTATACAGAACTGCTTCGGGGTCATTTTATTATTGTAAATAAAAATGCCACTCCCTCAAGAACAGTGCAAAAATTGAAAAACTGAAGTACCAGCATATGTCTATGCTATAAAAATAAGCCAGTCTTAGAATCTTTTGCATGAAGAGGGTAACAAAACTTGGTTTTCATGCACAAGCCACACACTGGTGTGAAACTAAAGTGTCTCAGGATAGAAAGCAACAGACATTAGTCATGATATTATTACAAAAACAATAATAACCTTAAATGTATTCAATGCCAAAAATTTATATTTGGTAATAGAAACAAAATATGTGACAGATATACACAAAGAAAAAAGCTTACAAAGTTGATTAAAGTTTATATAATTATCAGAGTATGATGATAATGCTCCTTTCGTACATTTGTGAATTATTTTATATCATTCCTTAAAACTTTCACATAATCATAGCATCCCTTAAAGTAGACCATTTAGAGTACATCATTCATTCATCCCAAAATGTAGGCCTTACTGAAGGCCTACTATGTGCCACACTTTGAGGTGGGAGCTGCCTGTACCATAGTGAACAAATGTCCCTGTCTAGGGAGAGAGACAGACATTAAACATACACGTACACACTTAATGACAACTGTGATGAACATCATGGAGGAAAAACCAAGGGCATAAAGGCTATAGGAGGAAGGCCTGATCTGGTCTGAAGGTGGTCAGGAAATGCCTAGGAGGGAAGTCAGGGGAGGCTCCTCAAGGATGATCAAGACTTTGCCTGGCAAACAGATCAAGAATGTGGAGTTGGGAACAGGAATGGAGCTGAGGTTGAGGCTCTCAGGCAGAGAAAACAACCTACAAAAAGGTGGGAGGAAAACTGGTCCATTTGAGCGACCGAAGAAAGGTTTGTGTGGCTGGAACACAATGAGCAAGGGGTCCAGAGGCCAGAGAGGATGCTGGACAGAAAGCTGGGCACAGATTTCAAAGGGCCTATAAGAGGTTAAAAAGCTTTGGGCTTTCTCCTAAGTGAGCACACAAAGAGATCATTTTAAATGTTTTTTGTTGTTGTTGTTGCTGTCTTGTGGTTTTTTTTTTTTTTTTTTTTTTGAGGTAAGTCTTGCTCTGTCGCCCAGGCTGAAGTGTAGTGGTGTGATCTCGGCTCACTGCAACCTGTGCCTCCCGGGTTCAACTGATTCTCTTGCCTCAGCCTCCCGAGTAGCTGGGATTACAGGTGCATGCCACCACACCCAGCTAATTTTTGTATTTGTAGTAAAGAAGGGCCTCACCATGTTAGCCACGACCTCAGGTGATCCGCCTGCCTGGGCCTCTCCAAGTGCTGGGATTACAGGCATGAGCCACAGCACCCAGACTGGTTTTTACTTTTAACTCCACAAAACACAAATCTATTCTCATTCTATAAGAATATGAATATAATACAAATGCAAAGTAGCCCTTTGGTACTCCCTCCATTGCAGTCTCCTTCCAGATAGAACATCCACTATAATCAACTCGGGACATATTGTTCCATATCCATATTCCAAACTAGTCATATATGTTTATATAAACACATGCAGTTTTAGTTCTTGTTTTTACATAAATAGGAGCATACTATATAATTATCTTCTGCAACTGCTTTTTCCATTAACAGTATGTCTTGGGAGCTCTTTTTCTTGCTAGTACACATGTCTATACCTTATTTTGTTTAACATTTGCAAAATATTCCATAGTATGGCGGTATTACAGCTCATTTAATCATGTAGCTCTTAATGCGCACCTAGGTTATAATGGCAAAAACCTGGGTGTGGGCAAGGCTAAAGCAGACATTCCTGTACACACTTCTCTTAGCACATATATGTGAGCATGCCTGAAGGACAGAAACCTACAAGAATGTTTGCAGGGTTGGGTTGAAGGATATGCATAGTTTATTAGCTTCTGGTTAATCAGCCTTGAAATGGTTTTACCAATATATATTTCCATCAACATACCAGTTTCTAACCACCCTCATCAACAATGAATATTATCCACCTTTTAAATTACTGATAAGCTGGTGGACCATATAAAGGTTTAAAGCATTTAAGAAGAGGAGTAACTTAAGTACATTTTTATTTTATACTCTCAGTCTGGCTGAAAAGCAGAAAACAGACTGTTGGCTGGGGATGGGGGACAGTTAAGAGTGGAGGTAGACAGGCTACTTAGGAGGCTGCAGCATTTGGTCAAGCAAGGAGTGATAGTGGGGCCGGGCATGGTGGCTTATGCCTATAATCCCTATAATCTCAGCACTTTGGGACAACATAGTGAGACATCATCTCTACAAAAAAATTTTAAAAATTAGCCGGCCATGGTAGCAAGTGTCTGTAGTTCCAGCTACTCAGGAGGCTGAGGTGGGAGGACTGCTTGAGCCTGGGGAGTTGCGGCTGCAGTGAGCTGCGATTGTGCCACTGCACTTCAGCGAGGTGACAGAGTGAGACCCTGGCTCAGAAAAAAAGAAGGTGATTGTGGCTTTGAGTTAAGTTATAGGTGGGACGGGGTAGAAAGAAGTGGAAAGAAATGTTTGCGAAATACAATTAATAGTACTTGGTCATTTACTAGATGAGGGGGGAAGGATGTAGAGTGGGAAAGAAGACAGAAAAATGTTCAAAGACTTCTAGATCTCTGACATTATTGTTTTTATTAGCAATGGTGTTGTCCTCTATGGGGTTAGGGAATTCTGTAAGAAATGCAGGTTCAGTACAGGTGAAGGGTCATGAGTTCAATTTCAGTCACACTAGTTTGGTATCTGTGGCAATATCAAAGTGGAGATGTTGAATGGGCAGCTGTATATACATCTATCATGCTCAAAAGAAAGTCTGGGCTAAAAATAGAAATTTGTTTCTCAAAGCTACAGGAGTATTTAAAATGATCCAGAATGAGAGTATACACTGAGAAAAAGAGGGCCAAGGACCAAGTCCCAAGAAACTTCAACGTAAGGTTCTGGTAGATGGGCAGGGTCCAGAGTAAAGGACACTGGGAGAACACAAGAAGGCAAGAGGTTGAGAAAGCCATGAGAACTTATTTCTAAAAGAAGGGAGCAGTGTACAAGTTGTTAAATGCTGCTGAGGGGTAGAGTCAGCTCAGTCCTGGAGATTCCACTGGATTTTGGGACACGGATATTACCAGTCTAGTAGAGAGTGGTTGAAGACCCATCACTGAAAAATGGAAGATCCTTTTCTTTTTGACATAGGAATGTCTCCTTTTGCTTTATGTTTTGTTAATACTGTTTTTTTTTTTTGAGGCGGAGTCTCGCTCTGTCGCCGGGACTGGAGTGCAGTGGCCGGATCTCAGCTCACTGCAAGCTCCGCCTCCCAGGTTTACGCTATTCTCCTGTCTCAGCCTCCTGAGTAGCTGGGACTACAGGCGCCCGCCACCTCGCCCGGCTAGTTTTTGTATTTTTAGTAGAGACGGGGTTTCACCGTGTTAGCCAGGATGGTCTCGATCTCCTGACCTCGTGATCCGCCCGTCTCGGCCTCCCAAAGTGCTGGGATTACAGGCTTGAGCCACCGCGCCCGGCCATATTAATACTGTTAATTGACAAATCATAATTGTATGCATTTATGGCGTACAATGTGATGTTTTGCCACATGCAATGTGGAATGATTGAATCAAGCCAATTAACCTAGCCATCATCTCACTTACCTACTATTTTTCATGATAATACATTTAAAATTTACTCTCTTGCTTTGGGAAATTTTTTTTTTCTTTGACATGGAGTATTGCTCTTGTTGCCCAGGCTGGAGTGCAATGACACGATCTCAGTTCACTGCAACCTCCGCCTCCCGGGTTCAAGCGATTCTCCTGCCTCAGCCTCCCCAGTAGCTGGGATTACAGGCATGTGACACCACACCCAGCTAATTTTGTATTTTTAGTAGACACGGGATTTCTCCATGTTGGTCAGGCTGGTCTCGAACTCCTGACTTCAGGTGATTCACCTGCCTTGGCTTCCCAAAGTGCTGGGATTACAGGCGTGAGCCACTGTGCCCAGCAGGGGAAATTCTTAAAAAGACAAGAGAAGGGATCCAGAGGGATTGAACTTCGATGGGAAAAGATGGATGCAGACGTAACTAAGTCAGCAGATTCTGTGTCAGGAAGCTCAATTTTATTTTCTCTGTGAAATCAAGATGACCTGCTGCAAGTAGGTGGGTGGAGGGAGAATTGGAAGTTGGAATGAAGAGAAACAGGTATGAAATACTCATTGGACAGAATGAGAAAAAAAGTGGCTAGAGAGCCACAAGGGCCTGCTGTACATTGATAAAAGCCCGGGTGAGGCTGCTCATCATGAATCGATGCTAGTGCTTGGAGCCTTGCGGCAGGTATAATGAAGGCCAACAGTTGAATTCACCCACACTTGGAGTTATTTCTGGTGGATAAAAGCTAGTGATAGGCTGGACGCAGTGGCTCACACCTGTAATCTCAGCACTCTGGGAGGCCAAGGTGGGTGGATCATTTGAGGCCAGGAGTTCGCGACCATTTTGGCCAATGTGGTGAAATCCCATCTCTACTTAAAATACAAAAAACTAGCTGGGCATGGTGGTGCATGTCTGTAATCCAGCTACTCAGGAGGCTGAGGCATGAGAATCACTTGAACCTGGGAGGCAGAGGTTGCAGTGAGCCAAGATGAACACCCCACTCCACTCCAGCCTGGGCAACAGAGTGAAACTCTGTCAAAAACAAAAACAAAACGAAAAAAAACTAGTAATAACTCACTCATAACATTCACAAACTTCAGGGAGTTGGGTCTTTTTAGTTATAATTTTACAGATGAAGCAAGGCTCAGAGACATGAAGTGACTTGGCTAAGATCACTCAGCCAGTAAGTAGCAGTTGCTAAGAATACAGCCTGGATTGGCCGGGCGCAGTGGTTCACGCCTGTAATCCCAGCACTTTGGGAGGCTGAGGCAGGAGGATCATGAGGTCAGCAGATCAAGACCATCCTGACTAACACGGTGAAACCCCTTCTCTACTAAAAATACAAAAAATTAGCCGGTCATGGTGGTGGGTGCCTATAGTCCCAGCTACTCGAGAGGCTGAGGCAGGAGAATGGAGGCAGGAGAATCGCTTGAACCTGAGAGGCAGAGCTTGCAGTGAGCTGAGATAGGGCCACTGCACTCCAGCCTGGGCAAGAGAGCAAGACTCAGTCACAAAAAAAAAAAAGAATAGAGCCTGGATCTTTCTCCTTGTATATAGGGAATGTGGACATGAGCTACTGAAAGTGTAGTCAATGGATCAGCAACATTCTGTGAACTGTTTTAACCAATCCTCAAGGAGATAAAGACCTTCCCTGTAAATCAACTGCTCTACCAAGCACACTGCTTAGTTCAACTATGTTGTATCTGAAAAATGTTCCCAAGAATTATCAGTGAGCAGTTTGAACTTACCTACTTCAACCCTGTTAACACTAGCAAATATCAACTGTCATCATAAAGAACTGAAATACTGACACAGTAAATGAATAAACGTAAGACGTGGCTTCCAATTTTTAACACATACCATATCTACATGCATGGAATTCCTGTCAGCCTCACTATAAACTGCCACAGACTGTACACCCAGTTTTCTGGCTGTGCGCATCACCCTGCAGGCAATTTCTCCTCTGTTTGCAATGAGGACCTTGGTAATGTTTCTTCCTGTTTAAAACACCATGAAAATCACACAGAAATGTTACTGGAGAGCAAAGAATGAGAATGAGAATACGATATTAACTGGCTGATAAGGACTCGAACTGGTAAGTTCAGACTTTTTGGTAAAACTAGCAAAACTGAGCCCAAAATGACCACTTTAACTAATATTAGACAGTGCACTTCTTTTCACTGAAATTCAAGATACTCATTAACATAAATTACTCAGCCTTTTTAACTTAAAATACAAAGCAACACAAAATAAAAGATGCTTTGTTATGCCAAAGATCAAATTATAATAGTGCTAAAAATTATCATCATTAATAATAATGAATCTTTATTTTATTTATTTATTTATTTTTGAGACACAGGTTTTGCTCGTCCCCCAGGCTGGAGTGCAATGGTGCGATCTCAGCTCACTGCAACCTCCACCTCCCAGGGTCAAGCAATTCTCCTGCTTCAGCCTCCTGAGTAGCTGAAATTACAGGTGCCTGCCACCACACCCAGCTAATTTTTGTATTTTTAGTAAAGACAGGGTTTCACCACATTGGCCAGGCTGGTCTTGAACTCCTGACCTCAGGTGATCCACCTGCCCTGGCCTCCCAAAGTGCTGGGATTGCAGGTGTGAGCCACCACATCCGGCCAATAATAACTAATCTTTAATAAGCACTTTCTGTGCCTCAGGTCCTGTGCTAAAGACTCAACATTGACTTAAATTTTCACAATAATCCTAATGAAATAGATACTATCATTGTTACATCAATTTTAAAGATGAAGAAATTAATGCTGAAAGAGCTATTCTTTTCCCAAAATTACACAGCTAAAGGAAGAATCCGGGATTTCAACCTAGATCTGTGTCACTCCAGAATTTAAGGTCTCAGTTACTCTGCTCCTCTGCCTCTACCCCTATGTACACAGGTGTGTGTGGTTCTCCTGCAACACAAGTGACTTTTGTACTAGTCTACTGGCATGGCACCGTAATGACAAGCTACTGCATGTATAAAATGTACTTCTAATATCACACATGAAATAAATGTTCTTTGACAGTTCATAATAAAGTTATTTATTAAATAGAATCCATAGGCTCAACATAATAAAGTTATTTCTTCTTTAAAAAAAAAATAAGGTTGCACCCAATTCAAAAGTGTTTTTCCATGGGGCTCTATAGAGCCCAAGAGTTGTCACAGGGGCTGATGGACGACATATGTATGACTGTGGGCAGGGGAAGGAGAGCAGGGTAGGGAGAGGGTTATACCCATTCAGCTGGAAGTTATACTTTATTACACTTTTATATGTTTTATAGTTGGGAATTCCATGTTAAAGTTTATTTGGAAAAAAAGGTTTTACTACTTAAAACAGCTTTTTCAAAGCACTGCTTTAGACCATCGTAGTTATGATTTTCCAATGCAATACACTAAGAAGGTCAAACAGACAGAAAGAACAACACGGATATAAAATGTTCTCCATTATTGCCCTCTGTATTTTATTTATTTATTTATTTTACTTTTTTTTTTGAGACGGAGTCTTGCACTGTCACCCAGGCTGGAGTGCAGTGGCATGATCTTGGCTCACTGCAACCGACGACGCCTCCTGGGTTCAAGCGATTCTCCTGCCTCAGCCTCCCAAGTATCTGGGATTACAGGCACCAGGGTTTCACCATGTTGTCCAGGCTGGTCTTGAACTCCTGACCTCAGGTGATCCACCTACCTCAGCCTCCCAAACTGCTGGGATACAGGCATGAGCCACTGCACCCGGCTGCCCTCTGTATTTTAGACTTAACAGCAAGAGAGATTTGATATAAAAGAGGTGAAAACCATGACTTAACACTTCCTAGAAAATTATCATGAAAATCCAAATGTTATAACTAATTATATTACGCACATATTAAGGGATTAAACATTTCCCTTTCTTAAACACTTCCAATCTGAAGCAAAATCAAATAGAACAACAAAGTCTGTCAGTACCTGTGGTGGTTGTGTACTTCATGGTTCTTTGCCTCCACACCCATGTCCTATAACATAAATCCAAAAGGAATTATAATTAAACAGAATAGGCAACGCAATTGTTCTTTCAAAAGAATTTCAGTTTCTTAAAACATGAAACCTTAAGTCAACTAACAGTGCTTTAGTAAGGCTTTCTTAGTGGGTAGAAAACTAACCTAGAGCTCAAGCCTGTAATCCCAGCACTTTGGGAGGCCGAGGCGGGCGGATCACGAGGTCAGGAGATCGAGACCATCCTGGCTAACATGGTGAAACCCCATCTCTACTAAAAATACAAAAAACTAGCCGGGCGAGGTGGCGGGCGCCTGTAGTCCCAGCTACTCGGGAGGCTGAGGCAGGAGAATGGCATAAAAACCCAGGAGGCGGAGCTTGCAGTGAGCTGAGATCCGGCCACTGCACTCCAGCCTGGGCGACAGAGCGAGACTCCGTCTCAAAAAAAGAAAAAAAGAAAGAAAGAAAACTAATCTAGAACTCAAGAGTTAGAGATCTGGCTGTTTTCCTTCATACTACCTGTCCTTGAATGGGTCACCTAGCTGCTTGTTCCTGTGGGGAAAAGAGAGGTCAGCCTGTTACTGTGTCTATATAGAAAGAAGTAGATTTAAGAGACTCCATTTGGTTCTGTATTTGAGATGCTGTTAATCTGTGACCCTACCCCCAACCTTGTCCTTGCAAGAGACATGTGCTGTGGTGACTTAAGGTTTAAAGGATTTTGGGCTGTACAGAATGTGCTTTGTTAAACAAGTGCCTAAAGGCTGCTTGTGGTTAAAGGTCATCACCATTCTGTTAATCTCAAGTAAGAGAAAAACATTTGTCTCCTGCCCATCCCTGGGCAATGGAACATCTTGGTGTAAAACCCATTGTGTGCTTTGTTTACTGAGCAAGGAGAAAACCGCCTTTAGGAATAAGGTGGGACTTGCTGGAGCAATGCTGCTTAAAGGTTTATGGAGATGTTTGCATATGCATCTCAAGGCACAGCATTTTCCTTTAAACTTATTCATGTCACAGAGAATTTTTGTTCTTATGTCTTACTGCTGATTTCCTCCCTAAAACAATCATGTTGTCCAGCCTCTCCCTTATGTTTAAGATGGTAAAGATAATTATCAATAAATACTAAGGGAACTCAGAGACCGGTGCCTGCGTGGGTCCTCTGTAAGCTGAGCGCCGGTCCCCTGGGCCCCGCTTTTCTTTCTCTATACTTTGTCTCTGTGTCTTACTTCTTTTCTAAAGTCTCTAGTTCCACCTAATGAGAAACACCCACAGGTGTGGAGGGGTAGGCCACCCCTTCAGTTCCTGAGCTGGCATAAGACCACAGAGTCAGAGATGATTAAACAACCAAGGTATACCAACATCATCTAGTTTAGCTTTTTTGAAACCTTTTTTGGCTACTACTCACAATACAAACCACCGAGGACACACACTTCATGAAAACAGATGTTTTGTTAAAAATGACTCATTCTGCCTTTTGGTACTTTCAGTTGTATCCTATTTTATTAAAATATGTTGGTCAATCTACAGTTTGAAAAATACCAATCAAGTTGAAACATGAGACATGTTTAAAAAGTAAGACCAGAGAAATAAACGGAAGTTAAACAGGGGCAGCAGAAAGAATGTTGGCTGTGGGACCAGAAGAGCTGCGTTCTCATCCGAGTCCCTCCAATGACCAGCTTGCCCAGAGTCGAGTCACTTTACATCAGTGTTTCTCAAACTTTTTTTCATTATTACTCTCCTAATGAGAAAACTTGTAAAAGATTTTATTCCTTGCAGGAAGGGTGGGGTAAAGCTGAGCTTAGGTAAGCCGTAAACCATGAAAAAAATCTAAGATTTTCTGGCTCTCCCAAGAATCAATTTCCACCCTTTAACGGTGATATCATCCCAGTTGAGGATGCAAGATTTAATATCTTGGGCTTCAGTGTTCTCACACATGAGATGAGACTGTAAGAGGTGATCTTGAAGGTACCTCTCAGTTTTAAAAGTATTATATAATGCTATTCCAAGTCCTTGTACTAAAAGAAAATGAAATGGGGAGACAAGATGATTTGAGGTATCTTAACGAGGTAGAAATCTCAACAATTTTTAAGTTTCATGATACCTGTTTATAAAAGAAGGTAACAATGAACCATTAACCAAGAGCTGACAGAAAACAGGCCAGATTCACTTTACGAACAAAAAAGTATAACGTCTATTAAGTTTCAGCTAAAGAGGTTAAGTGGGCTGGGCGCGGTGGCTCACACCTGTAATCTCAGCACTTTGGGAGGCTGAGGCTGGGACATCACCTGAGGTCAGGAGTTCGGGACCAGCCTGGCCAATATGGTGAAACCCCATCTCTACTAACAATACAAAAATTAGCCAGGTGTGGTGGTGCATGCCTGTAATCACAGCTACTTGGGAGGCTGAGGTAGGAGAATCACTTGAACTTGGGAGGCGGGGGTTGCAGTGAGGCAAGATCACGCCACTACACTCCAGCCTGGGTGACAGAGTTAGACTCCGTCTCAAAAATAAATAAATAAATAAAAATTTTAACAATTTAAAAAAGCATAGGCAGGGAAACCAACAGATTACAGAAGCAATTCCACCTATCTTTTTGTCTATACCTAGAAGATGTGGTTATAAAGGACTAACTAACCATTTTAGATTATTCACAAAGCACAAGATAAAAGCACAGCATGTGCATTAGAAACTATGTAACTAGGCAATAGTATATACATACTATGTATATGATTATGTAGTTGAGCAGGACTAGTATTTCACTGGAGCCAAGATGCGGGAGATACCTACACATCTATATGCATCTGTACACTCACTGCCCTACAAAGCACACTCAGATGCTGCCATCCATGAGGAGCTGCTGGGAAGACCCACAGCTTTGGCAGGAGAGTTCCCTGAGCTGGCTTCCTCAGGAGGCTGCTGCTTTCCCACACCTTTCCATTTCAGCTGACCTTACCTTCTTGATCATGAAGGAGGGGGATCATCTTTCCTGATCTTTATGAAGTATTTTCTAGCTCATAGCATCATCTTCCCTTCACATTCTTCAGATAGGTTTCTGACACATTTCAAGGCCTATTCTGGGCAGATTTATCTATTAAATGGTTGTTTGTTGGTAAAGGTAGCTTAAGACTGATTAAGTTTCAAGGCTACTGTTGACCTAAAGCTTTCTTTTGCAATCTTCTAGTGAAGACAGAAGAAAGGAGGCAGGGGGAAGGGGGGGGGGGGGGAGGGAGAGGGAGAGGGGGAGGGGGAGGGAGAGGGAGAGGGAGCCCACTTAACTATAATCCTCTATCCCAACAACGTTCTGATCGTCTATTCCATTTTTCACAATTTGCTAAGCTGCAACTTAAAAGCAATGGCTTAAACAAGATTAAGAAGCTGCTTCCCTGATTCAAGGTGGCTCTATACCAGCTTACTGTCATGTCTACAATTCTGCCACGAGAAATTATTTTCTCTGAGCTACTAGAGATTCGTAACATAAAAATAGTGTAAACTATCTGCACTGTTAAGATTTTTTTTTTTGTTTTGAGATGGGATGTTACCTAGGATGGAGTACAGTGGTGTGATCATGGCACACTATGGCCTGGAACTCATGGGCTCAAGCTGTCCTCACCCTCCTCATCCTCCCAAGTAGCTGTGGCTACAAGTGTGTGCCACTACGCCTGGCTAATTTTTTAACGTTTTGTAGAGATGAAGCCTCACTATGTTGCCCAGGCTCGTCTTGAACTCTTGAGCTCAAGCAATCCTCCCACCTTGGATCCCACAGTGCTGAGAAAGTGCTAAGAATACAGGCATGAACCAACTCTCCTGGCGAAGAGCTTTACTTCTATAAGCCATTAACAACTCTAACACTCTCCAGAGAGAAAATGGGTCTATGGTACTAACCTGAAGAGCCCTGGAAACCTAAGAAAACAAAAACCAGAACAAGAAGAACATTAACATTACTTTCACCAACTTGTTTGTTTTAGATGGAGTCTCACTCTGTCGCCCAGGCTGGAGTACAGTGGCATGATCTCAGCTCACTGCAAGTTCCGCCTCCTGGGTTCACGCCATTCCCCTGCCTCAGCCTCCTGAGTAGCTGGGACTACAAGCGGGACTACGGGACTACAAGCGAGACTACAGGACTACAGGCGCGCGCCACCACGCCCAGCTAATTTTTTTGTATTTTTTTTTTTTTAGTAGAGACGGGGTTTCACCGTGTTAGCCAGGATGGTCCTGATCTCCTGACCTCGTGATCTGCCCGTCTCAGCCTCCCAAAGTGCTAGGATTACAGGCGTGAGCCACCGCGCCCAGCCAACTTGCCACAACTTTCTTATGTTTCTCTTGAGCAGTCCTACAATTAACTAAAAAGGGCATCTACAATATTTCTGGAAAAAGCAAGCAAACGTTCATTTAAATGGTTGAATTTGCGTTTATAGACTGATTTTATGTACGAGATTGTGCTTAAATCTCATTCCATGGGTTAATTCATTTGATTTTCACAACCCAAGGTACTAGTATCATCTCCAAGGTGAGAAAATTAAAGAAGAAATATTAAGTAACTTACCCAAAGTCACACACCTAGTGAGTAGCTAACTAAGACCCCAGCCTTGACTGCAGAATCTGTGCCCTTGAACACTAAACTGTCAATCTTTCCAGAATGATGGAGGATGATAACCATGAAGCAAAAGAAGACAAAGAGGCAAGCTATCTACAAGCCTGAGGGTGTTTCCACTGCCAGAGTTATTGCCACCAAAGCTTAGAGCTCAAAATTTGAAACAGAGCTGGAGTCAGGTGAGCTAGACTGAGTCATCTGATAGCGTTGTTCAAACTTGGGTACAAGAGTTTTTGACAAAATAATTTCCCAGCTCTGTGGAAGGTACATTTGCTCTTCTTGACAACTTCATTCCTTCTAACAATGAGAATGAACTCCAGGAGTCTTTTTCTGAACCGGACACCTGATGGGGCACAGCTGAACTGAAAAAGGCTTTGAGGGCATCCTGACCCCATTTCTTAACAGCTGTGTTCCATTAAGCAAGTCGTTGATCCCTTCGGGCTTCCCCGGAACCGGATTATAACAACGCTCCCACCTAAGAGGTGCTGCGAAAGCCCGATGCAAACGGCTACGAGCTGCAGCGACGGCGAGGGGGGCCTGGAGGATGGTGGGCCCAGTCCTCAGAAACGGAAAACCGGAAGCCAACGGCGCGCTGAAGCGTGGATGTGCGGAAGCGGGGAAAAAGGGAAGGACCGGTGGGGATGTCTTCCTCCCGACGCCGTGACTGCCAGCAGACCCGCCCCGCGAAAGAGGCTGGGGTTTTTCTACCGTCCTCCGCACCCCGACCCTGGGTCCTGCCGCACCTCCCACCGCTCACTCAGGTCGGCGCACCCTCGCTTCCGCTCCGCTTCTGCCCACTGCGCCACGGCCCCTCCACCCACCTCGGCGGCAGGAGCAGGCTCGGGAGACGATGCCACCGGTTCCTCTCCGCCGCCACCAGAAGGACCGACACCGCAGAGGCCGCCGCCATGTCCCTGGAGCCCGGTCGCTCCGCGACTACCCAGCACAGAGGCGGCTGCGTCCCACAAGCCAAACCCTTCCCTTCACTCCGAAGCTTCGTGACCCCCACCGGCCACCGTCGGAGCCTGAGCCTAGCTTTGGGCAGATCCAAGAATGTGAGGGCGTCTCCAGGAACACCAATCAAAGACCAGAGCCCAGCTTCAGTAGCGACGATTGGACAGTCTGGCCACGTGCTCGTGGGGGGTGTGGCCTTTGTTTCTGCGCCCCGTGGGGCCTGCGCCAACTTTAGGCAACGGCGTTCTCGGTCCTCCGCCTCCTGGTGCCCTGTCACTGTTTCTTCCTGCAGCCGGTGTAGTTCTTTTCTCTCGTCAGCTTCTGGACGAAGAACCCTGGGGAAGAAGCCAAATGCGGATGGAGAGCAGGATACACAATTCTCTAGTGCTCTCGGGGGATGAAAAAATAAATAAATAAATAAGCTAAAGTGAAAATCTTTAAACCACCTGAGCTTAAAACAGGTGTTCTAACGGACTATTGGGAAAAAGAGGACGTCAAAGAGCAAACTGAGGAATATCGAGGGAATAAAGAAACTGTAAACACTACATGCAGATGCTTCATGAGGAACGCAAGAGGGAGAAATTAGGGAAGATAAAGGAAGAAATAAATGAATTCAGGAAACCAATTTCAAAAGACTAATAAACCCACAGGTTCACAAAAAATAAAATAGTTATCTAATCAGAAATAGAGAAAAATGTACATTTGACATGATTTAAAAAACATAAGCGGGGTAAAATCACAGACATAGGAAACAAATTATAGATTTGTAAGATGCTAATTTTGCTTAACTTCAAGTGAACTTAAAATTCTGGATGACCGAGGCGGGCGGATCACGAGATCAGGAGATCGAGACCATCCTGGCTAACATGGTGAAACCCCGTCTCTATTAAAAATACAAAAAATTAGCCGGGCGTGGTGGCAGGAGCTACTCGGGAGGCTGAGGCAGGAGAATGGCGGGAACCCGGGAGGCGGAGCTTGCAGTGCTCCGAGATCGCGCCACTGCACTCCAGCCTGGGCGGCAGAGCGAGACTCCCTCTCAGAAAAAGAAAAAAAGAAAACTCTGGATGAAATGGATGATGTTACAAGAAAATACAATTTATCGACCAGGCGCGGTGGCTCACGCCTGTAATCCCAGCACTTTGGGAGGCCGAGGCGGGCGGATCACGAGGTCAGGAGATCGAGACCATCCTGGCTAACACGGTGAAACCGCGTCTCTACTGAAAATACAAAAAATTAGCCGGGCGTGGTGACGGGCGCCTGTAGTCCCAGCTACTCGGGAGGCTGGGGCAGGAGAATGACCTGAACCTGGGAGGCAGAGTTGCAGTGAGCGGAGATCGCGTCACTGCGCTCCGGCCTGGGCGACAGAGCCAGACTTTGTCTCAAAAAATAAAATAAAATAAAATAAAAATACAATTTATCAAAATAGATCCTGGAAGAGACAAAATGTAAGCAAACCATTACCATAGAAAAAATAGATAAGTTTATCAAAGAACTACCCTTGCTACCACCAAGACCCACTTTCACTTTCACCTTCACCCCTAAAAGTTACAAAAGCCCTCCATGTCTTGCAAGAAAATTCCACACAAATGAGTAGTTGACTAAAATGCTATTAATTCTGTCCCAGAGCACAAAAAAGATGGAAGTCTTCCAAATTCTTTTAAAAAAGTAAACATAACTTTGATACCAAAATCAACAAAGATACCATGCACACACACACGACAGACCAATTTTTATGAGTATCAGTGGAAAAATTCTAAATAAAATATTAACTGCTCTGGGTCCTGTGGCTCATGTCTTGTAACCCCATCACTTTGGGAGGCCAAGGTGGGAAGACTGCTTAAGCCTAAGAGTTTGAGACCAACCTGGGCAACATAGTGAGACCCCCATCTGTACAAGAAATTTTTTAAAAAACTGGGCGTGATGAGGCACACCTGCAGTCCCAGCTACTCGGGAGACTGAGGCAGGATCACTTGAGCCCAGGAGTTTGAAGCTGCAATGAGCTCTTATCATGCCACTATAATCCAGCCTGAGTAACAGGGTGAGAGAATGTCTCTAAAAAAAAAAAGCAAAAAAATTAACTGAAGTATCCTGTAGCATATGAAAAGAATAACACACTGTAAATAGGCAAGGTTTATTCCAGAAGTGTAAGGATGATTCACTATTAAGAAATCAGTTAATAAAGGCCGGGCGCGGTGGCTCAAGCCTGTAATCCCAGCACTTTGGGAGGCCGAGGCGGGCGGATCACGAGGTCAGGAGATCGAGACCATCCTGGCTAACACGGTGAAACCCCCGTCTCTACTAAAAAAAAAAAAATACAAAACACTAGCTGGGCGAGTTGGCGGGTGCCTGTAGTCCCAGCTACTCGGGAGGCTGAGGCAGGAGAATGAGGTAAAACCCAGGAGGCGGAGCTTGCAGTGAGCTGAGATCCGGCCACTGCACTCCAGCTGGGAGGTCTTAAGAGTAGAGAAAGTTTTTCCTCTTCTTTTTCTTCTTCTTCTTTTTTTTTTTTTCTTTTTTGAGAGTGTCGCCCAGCTTGGAGTGCAATGGCATGATCTCGGCCCTCTGCAACCTCCACCTCCCAAGTTCAAATCATTCTCCTGTCTCAACCTCCCAAATAACTAGGATTACAGGCATCCACCACCACGCCTAGCTAATTTTTTGTATTTTTAGTAGAGACGGGGTTTCACCATGTTGGCCAGGCTGGTCTTGACCTCCTGACTTCAAGTGATCCACCTGCCTTGGCCTCCCAAAGTGCTGGGATTACAGGCATGAGCCACTATGCCCAGCCAGAGAAAGCTTCTCTAAATATAACACAATACTCGGAGGCTATAATGGAAAAAAAAGAGGAAGGATAACTTCAACTACATGAAAAACTTTTAAAATCTGCACAGCAAAACATACACTTAGAGAAAGTCAAACAGCAAACAGAATAATTCTGCAACTGTTATCACAGATTAAGGGCTACTTTCCTTAATATATAAAGAATTATAAATCGATAACAAAAAATCTATAATGAAAGAGAAAATGGTCAAAGAATAGGAGGAATTCACAGAATAGAAAAAGTAAGCAAATATAAAACCCACTTAATCTCATACCATAAAAGAGAAATACAAAATAAAACTATAATGATACACCACACTTCACCTATCATATTAGCAGATAACATAAAGTTTAGCACACTGTAATTAGTGAGGGGTGTGGGAATATTATTACACTTTACTGTTGCAAGTAAAAATTGGTACAACCATTCTGCATAGCACTTTTACAATATTTATCAGAAATGCAAATTCACAAACTCTTTGATCTAGCAAAAGTATTTCTTAGAATTCACCTACAGTTACACCCATAGATGTTTGAAATGATATATGATTAAGGAAATTTTTTATAGCATTGTTGGAAATAGCAAACTAATTAAAGAAACTAGTTACATAATGTACATGCAGGCCAGGCATAGTGGCTCACGCCTGTAATCCCAGCACTTTGGGAGGCTAAGGCAGGCAAATCACCTGAGGTCGGGAGTTGGAGATCATCCTGACCAACAGAAACCCTATCTCTAGTAAAAATACAAAATTAGCTGGGCATGGTGGCACATGCCTGTAATCCCAGCTACTCGGGAGGCTGAGGCAGGAGAAGTGCTTGAACCCGGGAGGCGAAAGTTATGGTGAGCTGAGATCATGCCATTGCACCCCAGCCTGGGCAACAAGAGCAAAAATCCGTTTCAAAAAAAAAAAAAAAGAAAGAAAGAAAAGGCCGGGCGCGGTGGCTCACGCCTGTAATCCCAGCACTTTGGGAGGCCGAGACGGGCGGATCACGAGGTCAGGAGATCGAGACCATCCTGGCTAACAGGGTGAAACCCCGTCTCTACTAAAAAAAAAAAAACCAAAAACAAAAAACTAGCCGGGCGTGGTGGTGCGCGCCTGTAGTCCCAGCTACTTGGAGGCTGAGGCAGGAGAATGGCGTGAACCCAGGAGGCGGAGCTTGTGGTGAGCCGAGATCTCGCCACTGTACTCCAGCCTGGGCGACAAAGCGAGACTCCCTCTCAAAAAAAAAAAACAGTACATGCAGAAAAGCAATGAATTACTATGCAGTCATTGAAAAAGAATGAGACAGAGCAATATGTACTCATAAAACACTGATGAGTGAAAAAAAGCAAAATAAAAAACTGTGATTATTATTTCATCATTTACGTAAAAGTAGGAGAAAGAAAATTCCCATATGCTTATACATGTGGAAATATCCTCTAGGCAAGAAAAGTTTTCTTGTTGTCTTGAGGACAGAGACGATGGAGGTGAACATTTATTGTACACATTTTTACATCTTTTGCATTTAGTACCTTAGGCCTGTATTAGCTATTGTGAAAGCTGTCATAATCAAAATGGCATCACTAATGGTATTCTACAGACCTACTTCGACTTTCAACAATTGTTCCAAAAGAAAACACTGTAGTGGCTGGGTGCGGTGGCTCATGCCTGTAATCCCAGCACTTTGGGAGGCTGAGGCGGATGGATCATTTGAGGTCAGGAGTTCGAGACCAGCCTGGCCAACACGGTAAAACCCCATCTCTACTAAAAATACAAAAAAATAAAAAAGTAGCTGGGCATGGTGGCACTCACCTGTAGTCCCAGCCACTGGGGAGGCTGGGGCAGGAGAATCGCTTGAACACAGGAGATAAAGGTTGCAGTGAGCTGAGATAGTGCCATTGCATTCCAGCCTAGGCAACAAGAGCGAAACTCCATCTCAAAAAAAAAGAAAAAAGAAAAAGAAAAAGAAAACACTGTAGTACACATTGCATTGACTCTTAGGTCACTTAATTTGGAATGATTCCTCTGTTTTGTTTTTATTATTATTATTATTATTATTTGTTGTTGTTGTTGTTGAAATGAAGTCTCACTGTGTCTCCCAGGCTGGAGTTCAGTGGCGTAATCTCGGCTTACTGCAACCTCTGCCTCCTGTATTCAAGTGGTTCTCATGCCTCAGCCTCTCGAGTAGCTGGGATTGCAGGCACACACCACCAAGCCTAGCTAATTTTTTTTTTCTTTTTTTCTTTTTTTTTTTTGTAGAAACAGGGGTTTCACCATGTTGGCCAGGCTGGTCTCAAACTCCTGACCTCAAGTGATCTACCCGCCTCAGCCTCCCAAAGTGCTGGGATTACAGGTGTGAGTCACTGCACTCAGTCTGATTCCTTCATTTTTAAAAAGATGCTCATGATGCTGACATTTTTTATGAGCACAGGCCAGTTGTTTTGTACAATATCCTTGAATGTGAGTTTGTCTAAAATAAAATCAGATCAAATTTAAATTTTTAAAAAGATTATTGAGCATACAAAACAACAGTTCCCTAACTAGAGATCTCTGTGCAGCTTCCTAAATGAGGAAGTACATTGATCTTTGTTGTGCAAATAAAGCGGCATAAGCTTGTTTGTATTGGCTTAATGTTATTAGGCTGACAAGGAGGGAAAAGTGTGTTATGGTTAGAGCTAGCATTTTCAGGGAAATTAGGATAGTTTAATTTTTAACTACACATGGCTGTGGGTTGTTGGCCTGGGGAAATATCCAAACTGTGGCCTCTAATTTTATTTTCCTTTAACAGGTTCATCTGGTATTTCCTCATGATTCGATTAGGTAATTAGATTCCTCCCTTTGGGCAGGAACACCACAGAAGTGACATCGTACCCATTTCAGTGCATCGTATCTGGAGGTACGTAATGTGAGTAAGTTCCATCACTGCTGATGTTTACTTTATCACTTGATTAAATTGGTGTCTGCCAGGTTTCCTCACTGTAAATATATATATATTTTTACATTCCATATGATTTTGTCTCTGAGAGGTAGAATTGTGTTTCATTCTCTACCACTCCTTCTCAACATTACTTCTTAGTAATTTTCTGCACTTTGCAAAGTTCTACAAGAAACAGACATGACTTTAACAACAAGCAATGTTTAAATCTGGTTGAAGAAAATGTTGGTGGGGAGGAAGCGGAAGTGGAGGTACAGAGTTAGAAGCTGGTGTGCTGTTCTCTCTATAACTCCACCCACTGTTTTAGAGCAGGCATGATTATTTCCAATTTCTGGGGCAAGGGCAGTTATATTAATCCATCATCCTCGCAATTGCTCCAACAGAAGCGTAGAACAGCCCGAGTAGCCTCTTGGGTGTTCAATAGGTGTATCTGGGATAAAACTAAAGCCCAAAGGAATAACCCATTATACCATCAGATGTATTGAAGGACTTTGACATGCTGGTTTTTTTTTTTTTTTAATTTTTATTTTAGGTTCGGGGGTACACATGCAAGTTTGTGGTTTTTTGTTTTGTTTTGTTTTGTTTTTTGAGACGAAGCTTCTCTCTTTGTTGCCTAGGCTGGAAGGCAGTGGTGCAATCTCTGCTCGCTACAACCTCCGCCTCCTGGGTCCAAGTGATTCTTCTGTCTCAGCCTCCCAAGTAGCTGGGATTACAGGCGCTGGCCACCATGCCTGGCCACGTGTAGGTTTTTTATATGGGTATATTGCATGTTGCTGAGGTTTAGTGTACAAATGATCCCGTCACCCAGGTGAGCATAGTACCTCATAGTTCTTCAACTACTGCCTCCCTCCCACCATCTCTCCTCTAGTGGTACCCAGTGTCTATTGTTCTAATGTTTGTATAGATGTGTACTCAACGTTTACCTCCCACTTGTACGTGAGAACATGTGATATTTGGTTTTCTGTTCCTGTGTTAATTTGCTTAGGATAATGGCCCCTAGCTGCATCCATGTTGCTGCAAAGGACATGATTTCTTTCTTTTTGATGGCTGTGTAGTATTCCATAGTATATGTGTATAACATTTTCTCTTCCAGTCCATTGTTGATGGGCATCTAGGTTGACTCCATGTCTTTGCTATTGTGAATAGTGCTATGATGAACATACTAGTGTGTGTGTCTCTTTGGTAGAATGATTTATATTCCTTTGGGTATATACCCAGTAATGGGATTGGTGGGTCATATGGTAGTTCTGTTTTAAGTTCTTTGAGAAATCTCCAAACTGCTTTCCACAGTGGCTGAACTAATTTACATTTCCACCAGCAGTGTATAAACATTCTCTTTTCTCTACAACCTTACTGTCTGTTATGTTTTTGACTTTTTAATAATAGCCATTCTGATTGGTGCAAAATGGATGTCATTGTGATTTTGATTTGTATTTCTCTAATGATTAGTGATATTGAGAATTTTTTTCATGTATTTGTAGGCTGCATGTATGTCCTCTTTTGAGAAGTGTCCATTCATGTCCTTTGCCCATTTTTAATAGGATTATTTGTCTTTTGCTTGTTGAATTAAGTTCCCTATAGATTCTGGGTACTAGACCTTTGTCAGATGCATAATTTGCAAATATTTTCTCCCATTCTGTAGGTTATCTGTGCATTCTGTTGATGGTTTATTTTGCTGTGTGGAAGCTCTGTAGCTTAATTAGGTCCCACCTGTTGATTTTTGGTTTTGTTGCCATTGCTTTTGGAGACCTAGTCACAAATTTTTTGCCAAGGCTGATGTTCAGAATGGTATTTTCTAGGTATTTTTCTAGGACTTTTATAGTTTTAGATCCCTTTAGTCACAATTTTTTTTTTTTCTTTTTGAGACAGAGTCTCACTCTGTTGCCCAGGCTGGAGTGTAGTGGCACGATCTCAGCTCACTGCAAGCTCCTCCTCCTAGGTTCACGCCATTCTCCTGCCTCAGCCTCCTGAGTAGCTGGGACAACAGGCTCCCACCACCATGCCCGGCTAATTTTTTTGTATTTTTTAGTGTAGATGGGGTTTCACCGTGTTAGCCAGGATGGTCTCGATCTCATGACCTCGTGATCTACCTGCCTCAGCCTCCCAAAGTGCTGGGATTACAGGCGTGAGCCACGGCAACCAGCATAGTCACAAATTTTTTGGCAAGGCTGATGTTCAGAATGGTATTTTCTAGGTAGTCTTCTAGGACTTTTATAGTTATAGATCTTATATTTAAGTCTTTAATCCATCTTGGGTTAATTTTTGTATATGGAGAAAGGTAGGAATCTAGTTTCAATCTTCTGCATCTGGCTAGCCAGTTAGCAGCACCATTTATTGAATAGGGAGTTCTTTCCCCATTGCTTATTATTATCAACTCTGTTGAAGATCAGATGATTGTAGGTGTGTAGCTTTATTTCCAGATTCTCTATTCTGCTCCATTGGTCTATGCGTCTTGTTTTTGTACAAGTACCATTTGACATGCTTTTTAATGGTGATAAAGATGTTTACATATGTATTATATCACAGGACTGTTGTTTGCTTGTGTCTCTTTGGGAAAATTCCATAAAAGTTCCTTATTCTCCTGAAACAGGCAAACTCAGGACAGGATACACAGCATGGCAAGTCGAGTACAAGTCTGGATTTCGGCTTCCATCAACCCCCTTGGCTGGGAACCCCAGTGCAATAAGCAGCACCCTGTATTTCTGTTATCTCACAGGGTCATTATGAAGATTAAATAAGTTACGTCAAATGACCTTTTGTTTTGTTTTGTTTTGAGATGGAGTCTCGCTCTGTCGCTTAGGCTGGAGTGCAGTGGCATGATCTCGGTTCACTGCAAACTTTGCCTCCCAGGCTCAAGTGATTCTCCTGCCTCAGCCTCCCAAGTAGCTGGGATTATAGACGCCCACCACCATGCCTGGCTAATTTTGGTATTTTTAGTAGAGATGGAGTTTTGCCATGTTGGCCAGGCTGGTTTTGAACTCCTGACCTCAGGTGATCTGCCCGCCTTGGCCTCCCAAAGTGCTAGGATTACAGGCGTGAGCCACCACGCCCGGCCTTCAGATGACCTTTGAAGACTGTAAAGTGGTACATGCATGTGAGTTATTCTTAGGCCTATTGCAGGAAAGACCAGGAGGTCCAGGAGGGCTGTCAACCCAGACTTTGCATTCAAAAAGGGTTTTAAATTTAAACCTTCTCCGAATGAAGTCATTCATGTAGTCCCAGCAACACAGTGATCAGACGGACAGAAATTTGAACCTGTGCCTCAGTGCGGGACCACACTCTCTACACTGTGCCATGAATTGATATTTTATTTTTATCTTATAATTATCCTATGAATAGCCACAACTTTGCGTTGTAATTTTTGTGTTAAAATGTTATTTTGTTATATGTCAACATGTAAAATATACCATCATTTTTGAAACATTGTTTTGGCTTTCCTAAATTTAAAAAAATACATTCCTCAATCAATGGAAGTGCTCTGAGTCTCTCCGGTCTTCTGAAAATCCATTTTGTAAAATAGAGCAAGGCTCAGTGGTTCTGAAAAAAAATGTATGCCAGCTCAGCTTTCTAATACCTAAAAAGGGCCCAGGCATTTTCCTTATCATCAATCTCATCATTTTAAATGAAACTCTATGACTCCGTTAGTCCTACAAATTTCTTGGTGTTTCCCATGTCAGTTAAGATGTTTTTGCCTGTAATTCACAGAACATCGAACTGAAAATGAGGGACACTTATTTCACATAACAAGGATAGAAGGTAGGGTGTTTCCAGGACTGGTTAACTCAATAGCTCAATGTTACCACCAAGGATGTGGCCATGTGCTTTCTATCCTGCTCTGCCATTTTCAGCGAGTGTCAAAAGAAGGCTGCAGTGGCTCCTGCCATCACAGCAGACACAACATCAAGCAAAGAAAAGACATTTTCTCTCATGCATATGAGTTTTTCTCCCCCAGTTTAAAAAACCTTTTATTATGGAACAGCTTTACTATTACAAGAGTGGGTAGAATTATAGAATTATATAATAAATCCCTGTACCCATTACACAATTTTAAAAATTATCAACTCACGATTAACCTTTTTCATCTATATCCCACCTATCACCACTTCCTATCAGATCTTTCTGTGGCAAATTTCAACCATCATTTAATTTCATCCATAAATATTTCAGCATATATATATTCAAAAGTAGCAACTCTTTAAAAAATAATCAAGGCTAGATATGGTGGCTCACACCTGTAATCCTAGCACTTTGGGAAGCCAAGACAGGAGGATCACTTGAGGCTAGGAGTTCAAGACCAGCCTGGACAACATAGTGAGACCCTGCCTCTACAAAAAATTTTTAAAGATTAGCCAGGTGTGGTGCTCACCTGTAATCCCAGTTACTAGGGAGGCTGAGGTGAGAGGATCACTTGAGCTCAAGAGGTCAAGGCTGCAGTGAACCATGATCACACAACTGCACTCCAGCCTGGGTGATAGAGTGAGACCCTGTCTCTAAAAAAAAAAAAATCAAAATATCATAATCACACCTAAAAGTATTAACAATAATTGCTTAATATTATCAAATATACTTAGTTTTTGCATTTCCCTAATTGCCTTATGAATATTCTTTTTAAATTTATACATATATATTTTTTGAGACAGAGTCTCACTCTGTAGCCCAGGCTGGAAGGCAGTGGCATGATCATGGTACACTATAACCTGATGGTACACTTGATCCTGGGCTCAAGTGATCCTCCTCCATCAACCTCCCAAAGTATTGGAATTATCGGCATGAGCCACCCCAACTGGACTATTTTTTTCTTTCTTTTTAACTTTATAAAATGTATTATTTGCAGTTTTTTTGAGCCGCCTTCCAAAAAAGTTTCAACCTTTACAGTCGGTGGGTGAATTTCTTGTGATTCTTCCAATCTATAGGTTCTTCTGTGTCTTTTTCTTTTTTGAGACAGAGTCTTGCTCTGTTGCCCAAGCTGGAGTGCAGTGGCACGATCTTGGCTCACTGCAACCTGCATCTCCCAGGTTCAGGTGATTCTCCTGCCATAGCCTCCTGAGTAGCTGGGATTACAAGTGTGTGCCACCACACCTGGCTAATCTTTGTATTTTTAGTAGAGACAAGATTTCATCATGTTGGCCAGGCTGGTCTCAAACTCCTGACCTCATGATCCCCCTGCCTCGGCCTCCCAAAGTGCTGGGATTACAGGTGTGAGCCACCGCACCCAGCCCTTCTATCTCTCTTTTAATTCCCTTGACTACTTTTTCTAAAGGATTTAAATTGTTCTCTAGTTCCCTAAAGTTCAGATTTTGCTACTGTCTCCTCTTGGTCTCTTTGAATATGATCATCTGTCCTTTGCATTTCCCATAAATTGGTGGTTGTACCAGCCAGCGCCTGCTGGGTCAGACTGCAGACGCATGAATGCACCTGGCCAAGATCAGAAATACAGCCTTTGCTGGTTAACGTTAGGTGTCAGCCTGACTAGATTAAAGAACACCTAGATAACTGGTAAAGCATTATGCATTAGTCAGGGTTCTCTAGAGGGACAGAACTAGTGGAATATACATATATTATAAATATATATTTATATATATATAAAGGGAAGTTTATTAAGTATTAACTCACATGGTCACAAGGTCCCACAAAAGTCTGTCTGTCTGTAGGCTGAGGAGCAAGGAGAGCCAGTCCGAGTTCCGAAACTGAAGATCTTGGAGTCTGATGTGCAAGGGCAGAAGCATCCAGCACGGGAGAAAGATGTAGGCTGGGAAGCTACGCCGGTCTCTCTTTCCACATTTTTCTGCCTGCTTACATTCTAGCTGTGCTAGCAGCTGATTAGATGGTGCCCACGCATATTAAGGGTGGGTCCGCCTTTCCCAGCCCACGGACTCAAATGTTAATCTCCTTTGGCAACACCCTCACAGACACGCCCAGGATCAATATTTTGTATCCTTCAATCCAGTCAAGTTGACACTCAGTATTAGCCATCACACATTATTTTGGGGTGTGTCTATGAGGGTGTTTCCAGAGGAGATTGGCATGTGGGTCTCAGTGGACTAAGTGAGGAAGATCCACCCTCAACTATCCAATCCACCGGGAACCCAGAGAGAACAAAAACAGAGGAAAAGCTAGTTGGTGCCTCTTTCTCCTGGAGCTGGTATACACACTTCTCCTGTCCTGGGACATGAGAACTCCAGGCTCTCCTGTCTTTGGACTCGAGGACTTACATCAGTGTCCTCTCATCCCCTGCACTCCCGCCCTGGGCTCTTAGGTCTTTGGACTTGGACTGACCCATGCCATGAAGTCTCACTCTGTCACCCAGGCTAGAGTGCAGTGGCATGATCTCGGCTCACGGCAACCTCCGCCTCCCAGGTTCAAGCGATTCTCCTGCCTCAGCCTCCTGAGTAGCTGGGATTACAGGTGCGTGCCACCACGCCTGGGTAATTTTTGTATTTTTAGTAGAGATGGGGTTTCACCATGTAGGTCAGGCTGGTCTTGAACTCCTGACCTCGTGACCTGCCCTGCCCGCCTCAGTCTCCCAAAGTGTTGGGATTACAGGCATGAGCCACTGCGCCCAGCCCACTACCTACTTTTATAAATAAAGTTTTCTGAATATGGAATATAGACAAGCCTATATTTTCACTTGTTGTCTATAGTTCCTTTTCATGCTACAACAGCTGAGTAGAGTAGTTGCCGTAGAAACCATCTGACCCACAAAACCTAAAATATTTACTATCTTTCCCTTTACAGGAAAGGGTTGGGACAGTTGTATGTTTAAGTTTACAAGAAACTGCCAAAAACTTTTTCTATAATGATTGTATCTTTTTTCTATCAGCAATAAATAGCATTTCCTCATCAATACTTGGTATTGCCCATCTTTTAAATTGTATCAATTTTGGAGATTGTGGAATGATATCTCACTGTGGTTTTAATTTGCAATAGCTAGACTGGCCTTGGCAAGTGGGAAGTCATGCCACCATGTTCACCTATTCACATGCGCATTGTGCAAACACTGTTGTCATTTATGACAAAGCCTAGCTAACTCGCTGGCTGAGTTAATTTGTTGACTTGTTTAGGCCAAGTGTGGTGGCTCACACCTGTAATCTTGCACTTTGTCAGGCCAAAATGGGAGGATTACTTGAGTCCAGGATTTTGAGACCAGCCTGGGCAACATGGTGAGACCCCATCTCTACAAAATTAAAAAAATTAGATGGGGCCGGGTACAGTGGCTTATGCCTGTAATCCCAGCACTTTGGGAGGCAGAGGCAGGCCACTCACCTGAGGTCAGGAGCTCAAGACCAGCCTGACCAACATGGTGAAACCCCATCTCTACTAAAAATACAAAAATTAGCCAGCATGGTGGTGGGTGCCTGTAATCCCAGCTACTTGGGAGGCTGAGGCAGAAAAATTGCTTGAACCTGGGAGGCAGAAGTTGCGGTGAGCTGAGATCACGCCACTGCACTGCAGCCTGAGCAACAGAGTGAGACTCCATCTCAAAAAAAAAAAATTAGCCGGGTGTGGTGGTGCATGCCTGTGTGTGGTCACAGCTACTCAGGAGGCTGAGGCAGGAGGATCGCTTCCATCCAGGAGTTTGAGGCTGCAGTGAGCTATATTCATACCATTGCACTCCAGCCTGGGTGATACAGTGAGAACTTATCTCAAAAAAAAAAAAAAAAAAAAAAATTGCTGACTTGTTTGTTCAGTGACTCTTTTATGGTGGGTACTTTCTCGTGGACATTAACATGTGATGCAAAAATATTTACACTTCATATCTACTCTAATATGTCCATCCACATACCTCTACCCCAGACCTCCTTGTCTCTGATGCTCCAGTCTCTTTCTCCAGACCCTTGGCCAGATGACTAGGCCACAGCATTGTCCAAGAATTTGTGTATTTTCTCATCCCACGCCACTTTTCCTGCAGTGTCCTGCTTGCTGCTCTGCCCATTGGGAAGATTTTCTTTCCCCACTGTGTTTCGGGGCATCTCTGAATGTGACTGTAATACAGCTGCTGCCCACTTTTGGCTTATACCCACAAACCAAGCCCACTTGTGTGTAAACCAATGTGTGCTTTTCCTCCATTTTCAACTTCTTACCTGTTCCCTCCTGCTGGCCCCTAATAAAATTGATGCAAGCTAGGGGAGGGGCACTGATACAACTCTGGTGGGTGACATGGGGGCTGGACTGCCTTCTCAAGAAACCTATTCATGCCCTCTGGTCCTGTATTTACTTGATACTGGATGTACCATTCCCTTCTCACAGTTGACTACTGCTGAACCCATCTGACTTTATTACTCAGTGGGTTTGACAGAATCTACCCCAAAATGGGCCGTGCTCCAGGACCCAGTCACATGTCAAGAGCAATTTCTCAAAAGTATACATCTCTGTCTGCTACAAATGGCAGCATGGCCTCGACCTTGCTCAAAACACCTGGGGTCTGTGTTATGATTCTTCCACTGGCGTTTGCCAGATATTCCATACTGCACCTTTTCTCACCACTGACACCTTCAACACCGTAAGGTCTGCCTACCTGGCTCAGGCAGCAGGGCTGATTGCACCATGGCCTGGACCTGCTATACTGCTCTTTCCTAACTCTGGCCACATCAAAAGTGGTAACTTTCTATGTCACCTGGTAAACGCACCAGAGGAATTTTCCCAGGTATGAAACGCAGCCTCCAGAGCCTAAAGAGGCCTACCAGCCTCTGGTGCTTCCTTCTTTGTGGAAGGGATGCAAGATGCAAAAAATATGTACTTTAATTTTGGCGGGGGGGATATTCTGGAAAGCCTCTGACCTCCTGGGCCCCTAAAAACGTCACAGAAGCAGTCAAATCCCTGAATCTTCTACCTCCTGGAACATACGTATCTCACCAAGGGCTCCGGCATACTAACCACTTCTTCCTTATCTGTCCAGTTAGCATAATGTCAATGTCATGGATCAGAGTACTGTCCCTACGGGATGCCTGTGTGGTGCTGATCTCTTTGGACTATATGACAGAGCGCAGGAGAGTTAACAAAGCTCTGAGGCAAAACTGCAGATGAATACTGCTGTCCATTCCATGTGAATGAGAACTGGTTTTGATGCTGTTTTTAGCTGGAATGGAAAAGAACATATTTGCCAAATCAATGGCTGCATACCCGTACCAGAGGCCTTCGTAATCTGCTCCAGCAATGATACCACATCAGACACAGCGGCTGCAATCAGCCTGCTATTTAAGTTTGTAGGAATCTCCAAACTGAGATTCATCCTGTTTCCGCAGGGCCTAGACTAATGAATATGGAGAGATGACTGGGAATTCTCTAGGTCTTTAATGGTGATACCGATTCCAACCATCGTGTTCCAGAATATGATATTATTTTTTGTTTACTGTCTTGGTGGAGACAAGGAAGAAGGCATTTCAGTGATTCCCACTTGGCCTTTCCTACAATAGTAGCTCTTACTCTACAGACTGGGCACCCAATATGAAGGTTACTCCAACTGCCAAATATATGAATCCTTGTTGCTCATTGATACTGTGGAAATGAGCACTGAATAGGTCCACGGAACCCATGGACCTATTCTTGGGGTCCAAGGAGCCCACTATGAGCCAGACTTTAGCCAGGACTCCATGTTTTTCTTTTTCTTTCTTTTTTTTTTTGAGATGGAGTCTTGATCTGGTGGCCAGGCTGGAGTGCAGTGGTGTGATCTTGGCTCACTGCAACCTCTGCCTCCCAGGTTCAAGCGATTCTCCTGCCTCAGCCTCCCGAGTAGCTGGGATTATAGGCACGCATCACTATGCCTGGTTAATTTTTGTATTTTTGGTAGAGATGGGGTTTCGCCATGTTGGCAGTCTGGTCTGGAACTCCTGACCTCATGATCTACCCACCTCAGCCTCCCAAAGTACTGGGATTACAGGCGTGAGCCACTGTGCCCGGTCTGAGGACTCCATTTTCTACTTGGTTCCTATAAGCCCGGAATTTATCAGGAGTGTCATGATGACAGTTTAGGTCTCTGGGAATCAATGTCAGCTCAGACCCTGTATCCAATAGTGCTTGAAACACGTGGTTCTTTCCTTCTGGTGTACGGTCAGTCAATAAATGGCCGTAGGTCGTGCAATACTGTGAAATATGTATCACCCTTTGTCCCTGTTTCCTGGCATACAACTCCTGAAATCCTTAGGATCTCCACAGTGACAGTTTATTGTATGCTAATGAGCTGACTGATGGCTGGCCCCCCGCTAGGTAGCTCCAGGATGGGGGCTGGTCACTGGAAGAACCGAGGCAGGATTAGAAGAAGGTTAGGACTTTGGATCTCTCTTGCTTAGAGTTTCAATTAGCCTAATTGTGCCAACTCCCACAGGGGTACCCAAGAGGTTTCACAGTGACTCAATGGCCACTTAAGTGATTACGAATTCACAGTTTATTACAAGTTTCACACACCAACAGTCATGCAAATACACTTGGCACACACACAGGCAGTAACAAGAGAGAGTGGGAGGAACCACAGCAAGTAGCTCAGGAGACCAGCAGGCTGACTAACAACCCTTGGGGCTGGTTTTTCTCAGAATGTCACCAGGGTGGGGTCCATTGCCTCATGGAAAAGAGGCCTCAGAGTTCTCATCGGCAGAGCTTCTGCAGGCATCTTAGCAATGGTCAGTTTCTTTGCAGTTTTTATGGTCCTCCCCAGGAGTGTCCTTAACTGTTAACTCAGCCGTCTTTTAGCTCCACTTTCTTGTCAGGTCTCAGGGGTGCCTGGCCACACAGGCATCTTCACCTCAGAACACCATACACATGCTTAGGGGTCAGCAGTTTCACGGTAGGCTGAGTAACCTGTCACAAGTGATTCCATTTTGAGACATTTAGAGTCATAAAACTTTATTATAAATCACAGTCCCACCCCGCAACCTCCAGGGAGGGAGGGGGCTGAAGGTTAAGCTGATCATCAATGGCCAATGTTAATTAATCTTGTCTACACAAGAAAGCTTTTGTAAAAATACAACAGGGACAAGGTTTGGGAGCTTGCAGATAGCCATACATATAGGGGCTTACGCATCCGTGTGCCCAGAGGGTGGTGCACCCCAACTCCATGGGGACAAAAGCTCCTGCATTCTGGACCCTTCCAGACTTTGCCCTATGTGTCTCTTCATCTGTCTGTGTATTTGTAACCTTTAAAACATCCTTTGAAGGCTGGGTGCATTGGCTCACACCTGTAATCTCAGCACTTTGGGAGCTGAAGCAGGAGGATTGCTTGAGACCAGAAGTTGGAGACTAGCCTGGCAATGTAGTGAGACCCCATCTTAAAAAAAAAAAAAAAATGGCCAGGCATGGTGGCTCACACCTGTAATCCCACCCTTTTGGAAGGCCAAGGGGGGCGAATCACGAGGTCAAGAGATAGAGACCACCCTGACCAAGATGGTGAAACTCCATCTCTACTAAAAATACAAAAATTAACTGGGCGTGGTGGTGGGTGCCTGTAATCCCAGCTACTCAGGAGGCTGAGGCAGAAGAATCGCTTGAACCCAGAAGGGGAGGTTGCAGTGAGCCAAGATGGCGCCACTGCACTCCAACCTGGTGACAGAGTGAGACTCCGTCTAAAAAAATAAAAGAAAGAAAAAAATTAGCTGGGCTCAGAGGTGCGAGCCTATGGTTCCAGCTACTTAGAAAGCTGAGGTGGGGGGAAAAAAAATGAAAGCAAGCTGAGGTGGGAGGTTCCCTTGAGTCCAGGAGGTCAAGGCTGCAAGGAGCCGTGGTCACACCGCTGTGGTCCAACCTGGATGACAGAAGAAGACTCTGTCTTAAAAAAAAAAAGGTCCTTTATAATAAACTGGTAAAAGTGTTTCCCTGAGTTCTGGAAGCCACTCTAGCAAATTAATAGAACCCGAGGAGGGAGGAAGTTGTGGAAACCCTGATTTTTAGCCGGTGGGTCAAAAGTACAGGCAAAATAACTCAGGGCTTGCAATTGGCGTTGGAAGTGCAGAGGGGATGAGGAACAGTCTTGGAGAGTGAGTCCTCAACCCGTGGGATCTGATGCTGTCTCCAGGTAGTGTCAGAATTGAATTGAAGGAACCCATGTGGTGTCCACTGCAGAACTGATGGCTTGCTTGGTATTTGGGAGTGGGGAGAAACATACACATTTGGTCACAGCAGTTTTCCATGTTGATTGTTGTGGTGTAAAAGAAGAAGTAAAACAGTTTTTTCCTCTCAAGTCCCTTTGGGGGAAGAAGGGGAAGAATCTTCATAGGCTCTTCCTCTTAGAGACCAAGCCACTTCTTCAGGCAGTGGGCTCCAGATCTAAAAATTGCCTCGGTTCAGGAAACCGAGCAAGGAATCGTGGTATTTTACTGGAATGACCACCCTTAGCCTCCTGCCTCTCTACTGTCTGTTGTCATTGCTGTTGCTTTAGATGTTAAGCAGGACCCATGCTGGCTGGCCCTTTATTTTGTTCCTTGGGATTCCCTCCTCCATTAACCACATCCACGAACGCTGCAAACCATGCTCCTTTGGATGTCTCTCTACCTTGCCAGTTGTTATGGTAATGACAGTCTCCCGGCTTGTGGTGGCTAAATCTGCCACCTGGCTAGTTTCAGGGGACCCACAGTCCCAGCTTTGGTGTGTTACAAAAGAGCCACACCAATGTGCTCAGGAATGCCAGCACCCCTCTGACGGCCTTGGTAAAAGATGTATCCTGAGCCCTGTCATGGAAAACAATCCACTAGCGTGTCTTCTGACCTTATTAAAATACATCTACTCAACAGTCTCCTCAACCTCCTTATTCCTTCCTCTGCTGTCTGCCGGGGCCACTCAGGCATCTCCGCTTTGCTTAGAATTGGGTATCATTTCTTCCAGGGTTCTAAGAGCCACCTCATAGCAAGTGGCCATTCCCTAGAGTACTTGCTGGGTGTTAAATACCATATTCAAGAATCTACCCTCCGGTCAGTGAATTCTTGCTCACCCAGATTTACCTTCTGGCTCTAGTGATCAAGCACCTTCAAAATCCAACCCCAGGAGTATTCACCTGGGTCCAGCCTGTCCGTGCCAGCGGATTCTTGCCATTTTGTGTGTGTGTAGTCTCTTTCCCCACTTATCATGTTACCAGATAGAAGGTCCTAAATGTGGCCAGGCACAGTGGCCCATGCCCATAATCCCAGCACTTTGGGAGGCCGAGGTGGGTGGATCACCTGAGGTCAGGAGTTCGAGACCAGCCTGGCCAACACGGTGAAACACCATTTCCACTAAAATTACAAAAATTAGCTGAGCATGGTGTTGGACACCTGTAATCCCAGCTACTCGGGAGGCTGAGGCAGAAGAATGGCTTGAACCCAGAAGGCGAAGGTTGCAGCGAGCTAAGATCGTGCCATTGCACTCTAGCCTGAGCGGCAAGAAAAAGACACAAAAAAAAAAAAAAAAAAAAAAAAAAAAAAAGTCCTAAATGTGATGTCCAGGTTCTTGGCATATTGGACAAAGAATTGAACACAACGCCACAGAGTGGGCACAGATTTATTGAAGACAATTCACAGAGTGGGAGCAGGCTCAAGCAAGCAGCTGCTGAAAAGCCCCCTCAGTTAGAGTTTTTACTCAGCTAGAAAGAACCCAGCAAAACCCTAGGAAACCCTTAGAGGCCTCCAATTGGCCACATCCCACGAAGGACTGGCCGGTGGCCAATCGGGGGCTGAAGTGGCTTGCTGTCACAGAGACAAGGCTGTGACCTATATGCTGCACCTGCAGCTCTCCTGCTCATGCGCACTGACTGCACCTGCTGCTCCCCTGCCCTTGCAGACCGGCTGCACCGGCTGCTCCCCTGCCTGTGCGGACTGGCTGCACCCGCTGTTCCCCTGCCGGTGCGGACTGGCTGCACCTGTTGTTTCCCTGCCCGTGCGGACTGGCTGCACTTGCTGAAACCCTGCTAACCCCATCTTCCCTATTCTCCTGCCTCAATCAGGCCAAGCATGTGTTCAGTTGCATTTTAATCCTAGTTCTCAGCCTGGTAAGGAGGAGAGGAGGGGGTCACCTCTTGCCTTGTGAGAGAGGCTTCAGTAGCATCTTCCAGAAAACTGATGTGCTAGCACCAAGTAGGGAAGGCTGGGCTACATCTGAAATCCCAGATGTTCTGGGCTTTTGCAGAGTCAAATATCACTGGTGGAATCCATCTCAGTGCCCCTGTGCTGTGGTTCAGGATCCCAGATTTCCCCATCAGGGCCCTGTGCTTTCTATCCTGGACCTGCGTACACCAGACACTCAGATCTCTTTGAAGCTCTGTAGACTTGCAACCTTTTTTTTTTTTTTGAGACAGGGTCTTGCCCTGTCACCCAGGCTACAATGCAGTGGTGAGATCACTGCTCACTGCAGCCTTGACCTCCCGGGCTCAAGCTAGCCTCCCATCCCAGCCTCCCGAATAGCTGGGACCATAGGTGAGCACGACCATGCCCAGCTAATTTTTTAACTTTTTGTAGAGACAGGAGTCTCTCTATGTTGCCACACTGGTCTCAAACTCCTGGGCTCAAGTAGTCCTCCCACCTCGGCCACCCAAGGTGCTGGTATTACAGGCATGAGCCATCAAGCCCAGCTTTCAATTAGATTTTTGACCAGCTGTTCAAAACCGAGTCTGTCTTGCCACTACGGAAGATAATACCTGTTATGTAAGCTACCTCTAGGCTCTCCTACTCTCATACTTGGTGATTCACTGCTTGTTAACAGCCCTCAGTCTCTGTTATTCCCCTGAAGGGCTATCAACACAATTTAGTAGGACAGCCCATTCTGCTATGGTAGGCATTGTTCTCCCATATTGTTAAATGCTTGTGAAGTCACACCTGCCACAACATTCCCCTCCAACAGCATCTTTTCTCAGGTCACCACCAATGAAATCTTTAGCAACTGAGCTGCCACCCAGGGCCAGGGACTATCTGTGCCTACCTATCAACCAGGACAACATCCCCTCTGTCTGCTGGGTGATGGGTGAGCCAGTTCCAAATCCCCTTCTTACTGCCTCTTTTCTTGTGCCACTTTCAGCACCACTTATGTTAGTCTGGGACTTTCAAGAAAAAGATGCCAAGATGGGATTAACCATACCAGATTTTATCAGGGGAAAAGTCTGTGGGAGAAAATGGTGAGGGAGCCAAGGTGCTAGAGAGTTTTTAGACCATGATGCCAGCTTGAACCTGCATGAAGGGGAAAGGGAAGGAGCACTGGACAGAAGCATTTCTGTTGTGCAGTCTAAGGAAGGTCTGGCAGTTGAGAAGTCCTCAAGCCAAAGTCAGCTGTCAGATCAGCTCTGTGTGTCCTGGGAATGGTTTCACCTTAGTATCCCTGCACACTCAGTCCTTGTCTGGGAGCTGCCTGTGGAAGATGCTTGTGGCTTTGGGGCAAACGTGGCAATAGCTCTGTCTCTTTTTTTGAGACGGAGTCTCGCTCTGTCACCCAGGCTGGAGTGCAGTGGCACTATCTTGACTCACTGCAACCTCCGCCTCCCGGGTTCAAGCAATTCTCCTGCCTCAGCCTCTTGAGTAGCTGGAATTACAGGTGTGCACCACCATGCCTGGCTAATTTTTTATTTTATTTTATTATTATTTTTTTGAGATGGAGTCTTGCTGTGTTATCAGGCTGGAATGCAGTGGTGCGATCTCAGCTCACTGCAACCTCCGCCTCCCGGGTTCAAGAGATTCTCCTGCCTCAGCCTCCCAAGTAGCTGGGACTACAGGTGCACACCACCACACTTAGATAATTTTTGTATTTTTAGTAGTGATGGGGTTTCACCATGTTGGCCAGGCTGGTCTTGAACTCCTGACTTCGTGATCTGCCCACCTCGGCCTCCCAAAGTGCTGGGATTACAGGTGTGAGCCACCATGGCTGGCCAGTAATAGCTTTCAAAGCACAGCAGCTGGGGCCTTTGGCCAATGACACGTCCTGTAGTTGGAGGTCTGTATGGCACATTCTCACAGCCACCACAGGCTGAAACATGCCACTCCCCTGTGCTGCCTCCATCTGCCCATCATGAAACATACAGGACAGTTGGGAAGCAGAAAAGAGACAAGATCCTTTCCATTAGAGATTGAGTGTATGATGAAAATGAGCAGGGTAGTAAGACAAGAGTGACCAGGCACGTGGGGTGGGTCTACTTTAGGTAGGGAAACCCCAGAAACCTCTCTGTGTTGTCCCCTGAATGAAAAGGAGTGAGATATAGTATCTGGAGAATTTAATGTCGAGGACCAGAAGCAAGTTGGCATGGCTTGCCTGTGGTGAGTCAAGGGGAGGGAAGCAGGACCTGCGAGGAGGGAGGAATATGGGGACCAGACAGGCAGGTCTCTGAAGGCCAAAGTAGAAGGCCATCAAAAGGGGTTTTACCAGAAGGGCAATGTGATCTGACCTATGTTTCAATGAATGGACTCAGTGAGCCAGAAGAGAGGACTGCTAGCCTCCTTTAGCCTGGGAGAGAGGCTTTGACTGCAGCAGTAGTGGTAGAGATAGTAAGAAGTGATTGGTACGGCTGGGCATGGTGGCTCACGCCTGTAATCCCAGCACTTTGGGAGGCCGAGGCCGGTGGATCAAGAGGTCGAGAGATCGAGACCATCCTGGCTAACATGACGAAACCCTGTCTCTACTAAAAATACAAAAAATTAGCTGGGCGTGATGGCACATGCCTGTAATCCCAGCTACTCGAGAGGCTGACGCAGGAGAATTGCTTGAACCAGGGAGGTGGAGGTTGCAGTGAGCCGAGATCATGCCACCGCACTCCAGCCTGGGTGACAGAGTGAA